>NC_057356.1:60834016-61139932 GCF_016509475.1 Prionailurus bengalensis
AGAACATGTTGGCTTAAGTACTGGTATCTTTTTTACCCAGAAAGGAAGGTACACTCACCCATCAAGGCTTTTCAGTCCAACTGTTAAAGTCTTAAAGGTCTTGAGCTAAAGATTGATATGCCTGGAAGAGACCTTTAGTAGTCACCAAGTTCACTTCTGTGTTTATAAAGAACATTAAGGACTCTCCCATGTATACACTCTGCACTTTTTTTCTCTAGATGAAAAACTTCCATATTGGCAAGATAGCAATATTTTAAGTAAGGATAATACGAAAAATGCTGTTATCCAAAACAAATGAAAGTCAAGCTACTTTGAATAAAGAAGGCAGAGGCCATGTGCCCCACCCCACCTGATTACCAGTTATATTTCTTTTCCTTAAGTCTGTATTAGCCCCTAGGCATCTCCTTTGAACACCAGTGCTCCTATGAATACGTTTCAAATAAAACTAAAGAATAAACTTAAATTCATTTGTTTGGTCTTAGTTGATGATTTGAGATCTTTTTTTTTTAATTTTAACTTTTTTAAAGTTTATGTATTTATTTTGACAGAGAGAGAGAGAGAGAGAGAGAGAGAGAGAGAGAGAGAGAGAGAGAATATCAGCGGAGGGTAGGGGATAGGGCAGAAACAGAGAGGGGGATAGAGGATCCAAAACAAGCTCTGTGCTGTAAGCAGACAGCCCAATGCAGAGCTCAAACTCACAAATCTTGAGATCATGACTTGAGCTAAAGTAGGACACTTAACCGACTGAGCCACCCATGTACCTCTGAGATCTTTTTTCAACAAGATCAGCCATATAAATAGAATGGCTGACTGCTTACTTGTTATAAATCAGGAACTTCCATACACTGAATGTGCTACTGCATCTTATAACATCATTTCTAACCTAGGAATGGCAGATACTAAGGGTAGCCACTATTCACCATCTATACTGACCTTGAATTATGACTTTTCATTTTTCATTCTTTAATGGAAAAATCTCCTTGAAAAACTTGTAAAAATGGGTATCTTACTAAATATTTCAAGTGAAAATATGGAGGAATTTAGACTGCCCATGGCATAAAACTTATCAGAATGGAGGAATCTTCTATTAAGAGTGATCTGTATTTTGTCAAAATAGATTTTTCAGATATTAGGTCAATTAAAAAAATTCTGAGGTATCGCATTGGATCTACTTTATTTGCAACAATCACTTTCATTGCCAGTTGAGAGCAAGATAGGTACCAAGAAATGAAGACTCCATCTAGGTATGCCCTAGTTTAAATATTCTGACGGTTAGTGTTAGACCGTGTGTTCCAATTAGAGGTTGGAAAACATTATCACAAACATAATGAGTATATTATAGATCCAAAGATCTAGAGGAGAGGCCAAGATTGAAAATGTCGTAATTTAACCTTCCCCCATAAAACCACAACAAAAACATTGTGTAAATTCTAATGTTTCTCAGGCTCTCCTTTACAAACTGCTGACTTACACACCTACCTATACATTCTCATAACTCAAAGTCACTTTGGGTCACTACTCCATGATTTTTTCATTATCTGTGACTATTATTAACTATAGTTTATCTCTATTTCCTTTCCATTTCTTTGTATTTTGCTAAAACTCTCTTTTTCAAGGTTCAAGAATTAGGCAAAAGCAGAGCTATTGTTTGATATGTTCAAATGTGCTCAGCAAAGCTTTCTAATAACTTCTGTTAATGCTAAGTATTCTGTGGAAAGAGAGCACTAACTCCCAAAGAGACACACAACATTTTCCTGAAGTTCTATTGTTATCATTTAACACAACACCATGCAACTGGGCTTCCACAAGTCCTTCCTAACTTTACTGGAACCTCTGAAACCTGACTCAATCTATGTTTCAGTTCCAAGTCTCAACATTATCCAGACTGACATGAATACAAACCATCAACCAGCATCATCCTACCTTCACCTGTCCTCAATCTCCTCAAGAATTTGACCTGAACTCCATGTAAATTTCCCACATCTATGTGTACCCAGAATATTTTCCCAACCTGGAATTTTACACATTAGAACATAAAAATACCAATGACCCCTCCTCTGACCTAGTCTTCAGAGAAGGCCTGTAATTCTGAGGCCGCTTCCTGAAAGGTCTAAAGAAGGAGAGAAGGGACTCCTATCTGAGACCCTCTAACAAAAGCAAATACCACAGAAAGTCATTCTTTCCCTGAGGATGAAGACAAAGGGCATCTCTTGCAGATTCTGCCAATCATCTCCTAATAAGGGAAGTAGTAATGACCTGTCATCAAAGATAGCTGGTTAACAACAGCCAAGTCTTCCTCTGCTGGTTGTGAGACTTCAGTGGCACAGACTTAAGTGTTATCAGTATCAGAAATAGCAGCATCCATAAAATGGCAGAAGATATAGAATGTGGTGATGAGGCTCAATTGGACCATAGTTTTTCCTAGCTGATGAAATCAATAGAGATTCCAAGGTTGAAGGAATTTCGATTGAGAACCTTGTGGTTCTGGCAGGACACCAAAGATGCCTTTTTCTGCTGGTAATTTGGAAGAAACATCTGTCAAGTGGTTTTCCTTTGTGTCCCAAAGTTCCAAAAAAAAGGGGGATCGAAATCATTTCTCAGTTCCTCTATAGTTCTGCATTGGTGTCAATTCCCCACTTCTGTTTAATCTTGGGCTCTGAACTTGATCCAGTTTTTAGGTGGGGGGAATCTAAGAAACCTAGTCAGTGACTTAGAAGCACAGCAGCTCAAAACCAAGTACATCTTATTGATGATCCTTCTATCCATAAAAACTAAATTCTTACAATCTAATAATAATAATAATAATAAAATTATTTTAATTTAATAATAATTAAATTAAATTATTTCATTATACCTTAGTTCCACTAGCACAAACCATTGCCTAATTCTTTGCAGAGCCATCCTGTTTGTGAACCTCAGTCTTCCCAATTGGGTACACAGGTTATTTGCAACTGTATGTTCTATATGTAAATGCTAGTCTGCTAAAGCATCCTTTTGTTGTTTACTGCCTGCATGCATTCACTTATTCATTCAAAAATATCAGTTGAAAAAAGATATCAACTGAGCTTCCACTAAGGGGTTGGGGAGAAGACAAGAGCAGAACAGAAATCAGCCAGATCTCACAGAACCTTTACCTGTCCACCAACCGTTTCTTGATCACCAATCCCTGATAGGTCAGCTGACATGCTTTTGATGACAAACTCTCCCTGGAGTCTCTGACCCAACTTCCGACAACACTGCCCTAAACCTAATGGATCATAAAATGAACCTAACAGCACCAACCCTGCTGCTCATCTCCCTGCATCCTCACTGATTTTGTCAGCCCACAGAATCATTTCCTCCACTGCCTCTCGCCCATACACAATTGTTTTGTTTTTGCTTTCCAATCTAACAAAGCCACAGTCAAACCTCTGTCTTATTCAAAACAAGCCATTCGTGAGGAAGCTGATGCTAAATCATTTGCCATCATTTTCCTTACAGATTTTGGCATTTAACAGAGAGGGCAAAAATAAGAAAACAAAAAAAACAAAAAAAAAAAAACTTTGTTACTAGGCAGTAAAACTCTCCACAATTGAGCTTCACATTGTTCATGGATCAGCAAACACCCCAGTTTGTCTGTAATTGAAAAAAAAAAACATTTGGCACATTTCTATTAAAAAACCTTCCCCTTCATGAATGTTTAAACAAATTAACTTGAACAAGAGGCAGTGATATGCATATCAAAAACAATTCTTAAACCTGAAGTCAACTAAAGCATGGGGAAATCAGTGTGCTGGCAGGTGCTCTTTCTAAATTTCACACTAACAATTTTCTTAACACCCTTTTTCTCCTATCAGGCAAGGGCTTTTGCTTTTATCTTGGATGCTCTTAGAATTCTGGTCATTGCTAACGCATTCTTGGTTTACTAAAACCAAGAGTGACTTAGCATGACCAGAGTCAAATTAAGCTGGTACATTCTGTCCACTAATGTTCTAAGGCTCTCTCACTGGTAATTAATGGTGTTCCATAGATGTCTATTAGTGGACTCATCTGAAGTGTATATCCAGTGAGGTCAGTTCCACTTACATAACTATAGTGGTACTCATCTTAGCATGCAGACAGAAAGATTCTAGTGTTAGTTCTGCATCCAACTAAGTCTGTGGCATTGGGCAAGTTGACTTAGTCCCCTCATCTGTAAAATGGAGCAAGATGGCATCTAAATTCAATGATTCTAACAAGCAGTCAGTTATTTTGTTTTTAACCCCACTCTCTAACTTGGCAAGTGTGCACATAGTCTAAAAGACTCGGAGATTACACATCAAAGTGAAATATATGTGCAAAGGTTGGGTTTCCTCAGAACCTCTGCTAAGAGAAGAAATCTATATAATCTCAGTTCCAGGGTATGCACATCCTCTGGGATCACAGTTAGAGCCTTTCCATTCTTATTTTCTTTAAAAACAGGGAACTATTCAGATAGACTTATTCACCCCTCCTCTGAGAGTTGAATGCTGGAGAAAGCATCTCACCATATTGCATCCTGGATCTCATTAGTCTAGGACCTCCATACTCAAAGGGGTCTTTTTCTCCAGGAAATGTATGCTGAGGTCACTGGCCTTTCATGGAGCTTATCCAATCTAGTTTAGATAAAGAAAAAGAAAAGAGAAAAAAAGGAAAGAAAAGAAGGACAGAAGGAAGGAGAGAAAGGTAAGGAAATAAAGGGAGAGTGAAAGACAGAGGCAGAAAGGAATAGACAGAGAGAAAGAAAAGGCTGACTCCCTCTCTCTACACCTCCCTCCCCCCTCAAAATAAATAAACTTAAAAAAAGGGGAGGTGTGCCTGGTGGCTCGGTTGGTTAAGGTTTGGACTTTTGATTTCTGTTCCTGTCTTGATCTCAATGTTGATGGTGAGAAGGAGCCCCCTGTGGAGCACTGCCCTGCCTTCACACAGAGCTTGCTTGGGATTCTCTCCCTCTCTTTCTGCCCCTCCCCTCTGCACAGGAATGTGTGAATGCTTTCTTTGTTTCTCAAAATAAATAAATAACCTTAAAGAACAAAAAACGAAAGGAAAGAATGAGGTAAGGAAAGAAGATGGGGAAAATGGTAGAAAGATGGAAACAAAAGAAAAAAAGAAAAAAAGAAAAAAAGAAAAAAATCCTGATCTCTGGGGCTTTGGGGAAGGTGTAGGAGTTAACAGTATACAACCACAATTACAGCAGAAGTTATCCTTGCCCTATAAACAGAAAAAAACAACTTTGGACACTTTCTAACTTTCTCTATTTGTCCTCCTTGCCCTGATTTCCCATTAGTTATGATTTTGTCTTGTTATTAATTACATTTATTTCCCCTAATACCTCTTGAGTACCTTCTTACTAAGTAGGGGAGAGAATTTTGACTCATTTTGATCCTCCAAATAATCCTTAGAGACAGGAAGATAGATGAGGACACGGAAGTACTTGGTATCTGGCAGAGTCAGGACTCCACACACATACCACTACTCCTACCCCACACCATTGGAACACCTTCCCATCTTTGAATGCTTGCTGGGTTCTATACAATTGTAAACAAAAGTCAAGTCACAAGGGATGTTCTATAAAAAAGAATGGTGTTCAGTTGAAAAGAAGAACTAATCAACCTTATGTTGACCTAGAGCCAGAAGCCAACAGGAACAGCCATGTTAAAAAGTTGGAGCAGAGGCAAAGAATGGAGAACAGATATTGCCATAAACATTTGAAGCCTACAGGAAATCATCTATAAGGGCCTTTCCCATAAATTTGTCACAACTCAATGCCTTTAAATTAGCTGACTACCGAAACTTTTGTATTAGTGCAGACATTTTTGGATAAAGTTGCCCTGTCTCTGCAACATTCCGTGTCTGCTTTGAAATTTCCACACCTCTCACCCTCGCTCTGTCCCTGCATCCCTCCCTCCTTCTCTTTCTCTTTCCTGTCTTCTCTCTCTCCCTTCCCCCATATTGTACAAAGTACACAATTTCAGAGAGAACAATTACATCAACTAGTCTGATTTCATTAAAATCATGAAAAATGAAGAGCAAATTCTCATACTGCTACCTTTAAAAAGTTACAAAAATTGATTGCTTGTTTTTCTCCTCATTCCTGTTTGATTACCCCCCTCCCCGAGATAAGTATTATAAATAAATACAGATTTAATCTCCGTAATTCACCACCAAGGGGAAATGTGTAGTTCACATGAATGGTAGAAAAGATAGACATAAAAAAAGACCCCTCTGCCGATCAAACCTTTCATTTCCAAGCAGAAATAATTACAGTGATGGTCAGTGGGGAGATTTGAGCAATTTACAGAGGTATAACAGCGGTTCCTATCAACACGGTTTTATATTCAGGGCAAGGCATAGAACTCTAGGTCCTGAAGCATTGCCTATAATCTTTATTTCATTTTTAGATGTTATGCTGTAATAAAATGTAAAAAGGGAATACATAAAAAGTTATAGAGGTGGGAAAAAACATGGTTTGAAGTTGTATGGCATTTCTTGACAGGGCATGTTCCTAAGGATATGCAGAGAATAACAAATGCCATTTGAAATAAGTACACTAGAGATCTGAAACTAGATTGAAAACCCAAGTCAATTTTCCTGAGTGTCATTTGATTAGCTTTCTTATATAGAATGGAGGTTTAAACAATGCTGGGATTCTGAGTGCAGAGGTGCTTGGGAACACAGTGAGAAATGGGTTCCTCCCACCAATTTCATTCCGATGGCTTTACAACATTATCTTTTCACATTCTTCCTGTGTTTTTGCAATAATCCACAAATGAAGCAATGTCAGAGAAAATGTGATTGATTGTGGCGAAGCACGCGCGCACACTCACGTGCTGCGAGTTATTTTTCTATTCCCTTTCCAATTTGTCCCATAGTTGCTCCAGGCAAATACCTGTAGCCTATTGCCGGTTTTTGGTAGGAAGATAGAAACAAAGTTCTCAAGCTTGAGGGGGAATTTTTGCACAGGTTACAAACAACTCGATTGTGCCTAGTGGCTGTTTTCATATAGAGGGGAATTTCTCATGTTTTTGCCATGATGTTTATTCGGGTTCCCTGAGACAGATTAGATACTACCTAAATAGTATCTAACAATTATGTTTAGGATACAATTCCTATATCATTCTCCAACCCTCTCTGTTCTTTTTGTTCTGTCTACACCGAACAGGGCAGACAGTTTGTGCATGATAATGACCATACTAGCCTTTAATCCAACTATAAACTTTTGATTTCATCATTAATTTAGTAGATCCTACCTTGTATAGTATAAACCCTGAAAGTATTATTCCTATTACCCTGTTTTCTTCCCAAAGAAAAAATCTACCTCTACTTACATGTAATCTTTTGCTCCCTAAAGTTATTTGTGTATCTTTGCCTTGTAGCAATTACATTGCTCTCCTGCCTTCAAAACCTCTTGCACCTTTTGTAAATTTCGTCAGCATTTGATTAATTTGTTCCTGTACCTAGGAATCCTGTTCTGACCAGACTGCTCTAGGTTTTCTAATCTTGCAGAATGCATAAACTGATGGTGTGTGTCCAAATCTCAATACTTGAGTTCTGACAGTCTAGGGATGTATAAGGTAGACCAACTTTAACTGTTTAATGATCAAATGGCTATTTGCTCTCTCAGTCTTCTGCAATGCATTTCAACTGCCAGCCATTGTGGGGACAAGATTTTTAGTGGGACAAGATGCATTCTGAAACATCTGGTGTTAGTCCAATGAATGGCTAGACTTTCATCTTTGTTCTAGTGTCACTGCCTCACTTGGAAGCATCTGATGAAGCCTGAGAATGTCATGCATGTATTTAGAATACCCAAGTCTTTCTTAGACTGTCTCAAGACTTCTTACCCTTTCTTCCCTTTTACTGCAGTATGTATGGCAGATGCCCTTGAACTCTAACTAGTAACAGAACTCTTGACTGAAATGCTATCACCTCACTAAAACTGAATGAACATTTCAAAGGGATGAGGGATGGCTACTTTAGCCCAGTGAGTAGAGCGGAATCCAGTGATATGATATGAACAGAGATGGGTCTAGTGGAAAATGAATGAACTAAGAACTCAAATGCAGCCTTTCTGGGGTGGGTGAATTTCTGGAGTGGGTGAGCTTACAGCAGCAAATTGAAGTGTCTTTGGATTATTTTGGAGAAAAACCTCTACAGCAAAATAATTTATTTGATGAATTTGGCTACTTCTACTGAATAGATTCCAAAATAATCTTTCAGTTTTCCATTTTATTTTGATTATGTATAAAACCAAAATGTAATGAGAGGGCATTTATCCAACTATCCAATAAAGTTGCCATGAACATTCTTTATAATTAGCACAACCTGCCTTATTCATGAGGACCATGCCATGATTCCCAAATAAACCCTAAAGATACTGAAATCAAGTGTCCATATTGCTTGTTTAAGTCTGTTGACATTTCTTTTAAATACAATGTCTGCATTTCCTTGTTTCCTTTCTTGTGATACCTGATTTTCATTTCATTGATACAATTCCTAGATTAATCTCTCTATTACTATCATCAGATTAAACTTTATGAAAACCTGGGGGGGAAATAAACCCTTTCCTAAAAACACATACACACAGTTGTCTAACATCCACTGATAGCATTTCAGACAGGGAGGATTTTTTATTGAAAATCAGTGTCAGGCTGCTCTCCCTAAGCTACCCTTCAGCTGACACCTCTCAGTCTATTGTCCAATATAGATCGTAAAACCCTGGGGAAGTGAATGTTGCTGAGTTCAAGAGATTTCTGGAGTTTGGTTAAGCTATCGATAAACTCTTCATGGATTATCTCTAGTTCATAGACAACCCCTTTTGCTTCTGTTGTTTTATTTATAACAAATGATGCCACTTCCTTCGACTCTTGTCCTAGCAAGCCAGAAGGATAAGAACTGTTAAGGATTTCTTCACTGATCACTCTGCCTTTTGACAACAATTCTGAATTGTTCTTCAGGAGTTCAGATCCACTGGGCTGGCCCCTGACCCGTTGCCTAAGAGTGTGCAGTGAAACCAGAATCAGAGGTGGTGCTAGATAGCAGCTTGGAAGGGGAAACGACACGTCTAATAACCAACAGGAATGGCTAGTAATTAGCTGAAATGACAATAATTAACAGAAATGACAAGTCTAATATATTTTTACGTAAGTGTTGTCACATGGCACTTTAGGTTTTTAGTTTTCCATTTTAAATATTAATCTCTATGGAGTTTACTTTAGATGAAAAGTCACATCAAGTATGGAGATAGAAGTAATTCTATACACACACTCCATCAAATTCTGTTTTATCAATGTCATTTATGCTATGATCAGTAGAGAATGGATTAAGACCTCATATTGTTCCCTTAAATATATATTCTTTTTGTGTGTACCTCATTTATGCAGCTCAAAAACATTCAGCCACAGGGATCAGAGGGAAAGTGGTTATTTTTAATTTTCTTTGATATCTTCAAAGATGAGAAGGTCTCACTCCTCCCCTCTTCCCCCCTCTTCAGTAACAGACAAAGAAGGTTAAATCTTATTAGCATGTCCTATATAGCTAGTTGTAACCTAAGTGACCTGTCATGGCACTAAATGCCTACTAGAACTTTCTCTGTACTTGCAAGATGGAAATTTTATGCATCAATGCTTTTATGCATGCATCTGATTTGGGAAGTTCACTGCTTTATGGATATGAACATTGTGATCATGTAAATTGATCTACATAATGGGATTTTGTGTGTGTGCGTGCATATATCTATATGGATATGGATGTATGCAAGTGTATTCTAAAAGGAAATATAATACATGAAATGTTAACTTTAATGATATGAAATGCATTAAATTCAAACTACCTTGCATGTGTATGCAGATGCATTATGTCTCTATCATTGTGCTCTGCAGGGATTTAAGGCAGAAAAAAAAATTCATCATATACTCTGATGTGCCATGCTAAATGAGAGTGCAACATGGCACTATTCTAGGCAATAAATAAGATCCAAGGAAACCAAGACTTACGAAGCTTTTAAGGACAGCCCTTAGCAAAACTGCCATAAAAATGAAATTTTATTCCAGGGCATATAGCTCATCCTCTCAGGTACCCTGACTAAGCTCCTTTTGTCTCTAAACTATCATCTACTGGAAACTAAGGGTTCTAAATTGCAGAATTCTGATAACCAAAAAGTACATTAAATTCCCAACTTTCTTCTCACCAAAATTCATTCACCATTGAGTCTCATTACTTCAAGGTCTAATAGATTTAGTCAGATAAACTAAATGAGCTAAAGCATTAATTCCTTAAAGACTTACTTTTCTCAGACAACATAATGCCTTAACCCAGGTCCTAATTCAAATTATCTTTAATGAAGCTTGTTTTGGTAAACCTAATCCTTGAAATTAATTCCAGGTCTGTGATGCTCTAAGAGAGTTGTATTCTGGATATTTATCACCCTCAAAACAGTGTCTTGTGTACTTCGAAATGGCCTAAAGCAATCTGGTCATGAATTTTTCAAAACTGGGTTCAAATTGCCCGCCTTCCATTTGTCATCATTGACACTGGGTAGATAGTTCATATTTAGTAATGATGCTATTGGAAGGGATAATGACTATTTTCAAATACGGCACTGTAGATTCATCTGAACTTACCACATAAAGAAAAAAAATAACACAGCATAGGGCAATATAAAAAGAGTCAGACTTATTACAGATCTTCTAATTATCCAGATAGCAGCAGATTTATAAAACCAGTAACTCTGTGGATTCAGTCTCAGAAATATAATTGTCATTTGATCAGGAACAATTTTATGTATCAAATCAATTTGCTCATTTGGCAAATATTTATTTCATATCTATTAATTATGGAGAAGACAAGGACAAGTAATAATTGGTCTTTTTCCTCAATTTTCTTTTCTAAGCTATGTAGAGTATCAGCAATGAAAAAGAATAGATGCTAAATCCAATAGCATAATTGTCTTTTGTTTGTGACACTGACCTGGTAATTATATAGACAATATTTGAAACTCAGAACTATATTTAGAGCAGTGCTGGTGCATTGAGCCCGATAATGTTCTCCACCTGCCACCATCATTCTTGTCTACCTAGAATCTCAGAATGTGGTTGGCCCTAAATCCAATGACTGGTGTCATTATAAAAAAGGCCATGTAAGGCCCACAAAAAAGAAGACCATTTGAAGATGCAGGCAGAGATTAGAGAGATGTGGCTACATGCCAAGGAACACCAAGGATTGTCAAGAGACAAGAGAAGTTAGGGAGAGGCAAGGAGGGATTCTGCCCTACAGGCTTCATAGGGAGCATGACCCTGCTGATGCCTTAATTTTAGAATTCTAGCCTCCAGACCTGTGAGGGAATAAATTCCAGTTGTCTAAAGCCACCCACTTTGTGACAATTAATTACGGCAGTCCTAGGAAATTAATACAGTTGATATGTTTGTTTTTGATAAATGAAGATTACATCTTCTTGTCCACAAAACACCTGGCCCAGAAATTAGGATAGGCAGGGTTTTAATTTAAGCCTAACTGTTGATCAACTTAGGAAACATATTTACTGAACCATGTATATATTTAAATATACTACATATATTATATAAATATATATATGCCTAACCATAAACATAAATATGCCATATATATATGCCATATATATATGTGTGTGTACATATATATACATATGAATGTATATGTAATACATTTATTACAAATACAATTAGCTTTTTTCTGTTTAGAGTTCTTTAGATATTGATTATTGGTCTATTCAGCAGATGTTAGGTTACACTGCCATAACAAAAATCTCAGTGTTTCAAAAAAAATATTATTTCCTACTCATGATACATATCCATTGTGTGAGGACAGGATACTCTGCTTTATCCTCACACTAAATGAGGAAATAAAAGGTCTGGAGGGACTAAAATAGGCACTCAAATATCTTCTTTCCATTGACAGCTTGTTGGAAAGAACTGGACACATTACTCAACTAACAAGAGACCAAGAAGAACAATCTCACCATGAGCCCAAGGGTACAGGGCAAGAAGAACATGGCAAACAGCATCCATGGTTTGAGACTATCTCTTTTATTCTTCATGCTTCTATACTATAAGATAGGATGGTACTCAAATTTTGTTGGTTGATGCACTGATGAATTGAATTTGTTAAGCTGACTAGTCAAAGATCATATTTTAAATGACTGGATTAGATAGGTTTCTATTTTGCACTTGGTCTTGTGATTCTCAGTGCCTTAAAGCTGAATTACATGATATACAACATGATATACAACATAATAAACCTGGTATTTTCCCCATTCTCTGCATTTATTACTTCACATTTAGAATTTTTGCAATTACAGTTATTTAAAGACAGTATGAGGAAATTACATGCATTTCTGAAAACAGAAACAATATTATTATGGAGATACATGAGAAAATTAAATAAATTGAGTTCCAATAGCCAAGAATGTGTTAGAAGCTGACTTGGTAGCCTTCCTTAATTTATAACTGTCCATGAAGAGCGTTTTCCTGAAGACAATCTTGTCTGGTAGGTTTTCTTTAATTATTCTGTTTTGTTTTAACTATACCACAGCATGGAGAAATGTCTTTAAATGAGTGCTTCCAAGTAGACTCAAAAATAACCATTCAGGTGAATATCTTAGTAAGAAAGCTATTGCATCATCACAAATAGAGCCCTTCAGAGACAGGGCAACTTGACTCCTTCTTCATAGGAACTCACCAACCACTTGGTAGGAACTCTTTCCCTCCACTTACTGACATGTGTACCAGAATTTCCACTTGTTAGTGTTCTTTCACTGAGACATGTAAGTTTTTTTCCTATCGCCAAGTCCCTTTCCATTCTATCACATGAGCTAACTGCTTGTGAGCTGAGTGTGAACTGGGTAGGCATATTTCCCTAAATTTATGTCAAATTCTCATTTTTATTTGACCAATGAATTCCCAGTTAAGGTGCTAGCTATTTTAAAAAAGGGAATACGTTTAAAATATGACCCCTTTTAGAAAAAGAAAATAGCCAAATTGAGGCCTGAAGGCATCAAAGAAATATGAGTATAATTCAAAGTATAATATGAGAATGATTAACAGAAAGATAGGAAGATTCTATGTATGTTTCCCTCTTGCATCATACTGCATGACTGTCACCTTTTGTATTTCTAGGTAAGATCTGGCCTTTTATTCTCCTTATGGAATATGCTTTGAGGACTTCACAGATTCACCACAGAGTAAGATAAAGTTGAAAATGCTTTTTATCTTGATTTTTACTGTTTGGCAATGAATGGTCAGAATAGTTTAGAGCTAAAAACATTTTTGAAAACACAAATTGTATATTGACTCATTTAGCCTATGTTCCTAACTGAAGAAAAGAAATATTGTAAGCATTTTTCTTCCTTCCTTCCTTTCTTCCTTCCCTTCTTTCTTACCTTCTTCCTTCCCTTCCTCCCTCCCTTCCTCCCTTCCTCCCTTTCTTTCTTTCTTTCTTTCTTTCTTCTTTCTTTCTTTCTTTCCTTCTCTTCTCCTCCCTTCCTGCATTCCTCCCTTCCTCCCTTTCTTCTCCCCAACTTTTTAAATGGGACCTCTACCTAAACCCTTATAGCTTTGTTAAGAAGCAAAAATCTGAGTGAAGTAGGACACATCAAGAGTATAGCTTTTTATGTGGAATATAAAAAGCAAAACAAATGAACAAGCAAACAAACAAAAACAGAAACAGACCCACAAATACAGAGAACAAACTAGTGGTTGCCAGAGTGAAGAGGGGTGGGGAGATGGGCAAAATGGGTGGATCAGAGTGACAGGTACAGGCTTCCAGTTATGGAATGAAAAATTCAAGGGGATGAAAGGTGCAATATAGGCAGTATAGTCAATGATATTGTAATAGTGTTGTATGAAGACAGATGGTAGCTGTGTTTGTGGCAAGCATAGCATAATGTATAGATTTGTCTAATCATTATGTTGCACATCTGAAACTAATGTAACTTTGTGTCAACTATACTTCAATTATAAAAAAAAGTCTTATTCCTAGATTACAGAAAAAAAAATAGTACAGCCATTTAGGCTACTATGTATATTTCTATAAGGATGTATATTTCTATAAGGACAGGTATCTCTCTCAAATACTTGTGTTTCTGAGGTATTGCCACATCTCTTTATTTGAGTAAAGAAAAACATCATTTTCAATATAAAATAAGAAGTATTTCTATTGCTTTGTCACCATCAAAATAACATATTCATTTATGGCACTATCAGGGGAAAGGAGAATGGTGAGGCAGAGTTTAGAGGTCAGGTCTCTGGGAACCACTCTTTTCTATGTCATTTACTGCTAAAATGACCTTTGTCAAGTCATTACAGTTCCCTGGGGCTCACTTTCCACCTTTTTCAATGGCTAGATGTAATGAAACTGCTATTAAAATAACTTAACTAAATATCACTTACAGGATATTCTATCCTCTTCACTCATTCCTCTATCAGGGAGTAGGGACCAGGGACAATATCAAGTACATTTAGAATTGTATTTAGGAAATATATTAGACCAGAAATTTTCACTTGTCTTCTTTATTCTGAATTAGTCTCTTTAGATATTTAGATATATTCAACCCTTACATTCCTATGTAATTCCTGATGCTTTCTTTACTCTATTTCAGGTGGATGAAAATACTGTTGTTCCCATTCAATTTTATGATCAATATGGTAAAAGCATATATTTCTAGAGATATAAATCCCACAAACTCTGAGTGTCCCATTTAACTTAACACAAATTCTACAAATTGTAGTTCCCTGCTTTTCTAGCTTGGAGGAAATTAAAATAAGAAAATCCTAAGAAAATTTTCAGAAATATTGAATGAGACACAACTAATCTCAATCCAGGAAAAAAAAAAAGTGTGTGTGTAGTGGGGATGGAGGTGGGGCTGACGTTTTAAAAAATGCAGCCAGGAAGGACTGTGAATTTAATACAATTTTGTTTCGTGAATTTATTCATTAATATACATGGATTTTCCACTATATCTAAAGCATATGCAAGTCATCAAAGCAGAAATAGTGGTAAAACATAATCCATTTACCCAAAGAAATGCAGTTGGGAAATAAACCTGGACACAATGCAATGAAGCACTTGTGGCTATGCTGAGTGTAGACATACTTTTGGAACTGCCAATGGATGCAATCAGACATGAGGTTCCTAATTCAAACATAAGTTTTATGCTTTGGGCCATTTTTATAATCAGGTCTACAGTGACCCTTACCTGGATGTGGCCGTAGGAAAGTCAATGGCATGTGCAGGATAGGATATGGAGGTGTCAAGAGTTTCATTGGCCTTAGTGACAAGGACTACTCAAACATGACATGTAGGCTCAATGCAAGCAGAATGCAGAAGGCAATCAGGTTGTTAGTAGGTAGGGGTGCCATGCAAGACTTCTCAGAGATTGTTGCTCACTCTTCTGGACAAATAAATGATGAGGAGGTCAAAGGGTGCTAGTTTGATGTCATTCCTTCAGTGGAATTGTTTCCAGGGCCTTATCTCTGGGCATCAGTGAGCAGAACTGTTGTCTGCAGAGTTCCTGGTTCCTATAGATGAAGAACTCATGTTTGATGAGCATGTGGAAGACAGCTATGCACATGCTGGATGCTCAGTTAAATGAGTAAGGTTTCTAGAAGCAAAACCTCACTGCAGTATCTTTTGTCCATCATTTTAAAAACTGTGAAAACAATAGTTGAACCTTAAATTCATAAACATGTTGAAGAGGAATTTTTCAAAATAGAAAAAGGTGTCTATGAAGAGGCTTATTTTGGTTCAGATTTCTACTTATTTGGCCCATTTAGGGGACGCCAAACTTATGGAATAAAAGAGTGTCTAGAGGACAAGAAATGGACCAAGGAAACATGAGCAATGAGTCAGTTTATCTTGTCTAGGTTTCCCATGGTTCAAAGGTCACGAGCAGTTAAAAAGCCATTTAATGAGTGGTTAGCAATGAGAAAGGAGGTACCATTTTGTGTGGAATCCCACCACAAAGTATGGATTCAGTATTTAGAAAGGGTCTTTTAATTGATAGAATATAAGATTTGAATTTTTTAAAACAAAGAGAAAACAAGAAAATAAAATCTCTCTCAACATGATTCTCAATCTTCTTTCTTTAGATTTTATAATATCGTTACTAAAATAGACGGTATCATTCAGACCCTATAGAGTCCGTGTGCAGTGTCTCAAAACGCAAGGGATTAATAATAATAAGTAAAATATCTGTGAGAAAAACATCTGTTAGTTTTGGATGAAGGAAAAATCAGTGCCATCGTGGTTGTAAGTCACCGCACACCCTGGAAGGAGTGATTTCAATATAAAGGAGATATTTTATTTGTTTTCTTGTTTTTTGCTTGTGTGCATATACACACATACATCTTCATGCAAATTTATGGCATAAAACCCCAGATAATTCTATCCTTGTTTAGAATGTTCACTATTGAGCCAGGCTGGAACCAGTTTTAGTTCCTCCTCACCATGATGCCAATAAAATCTAGTATCTAGCTAGTCAGATAAATCCTCGTCTTTTTTTGCATTAACTTAGAACTCTAAAAGGATCACACTATAGACAAGAAAGATACAGGTAATATAAGATTGCTTAATTAGAATATAATTAACGAATCTTCTATTACTGGGCTTTGTTAGACTTCTTCACAATCTTTTGACTTACATCTGAGACGTGAGTGACTGCTTCTTTCTGTTTGGCCAATTGCCCACAAAGAAGAGGAAGCAAAGTGCTATTTTGGCTTGCTTTTGTTTGTTGGCTTTTATTTGCAAAATTTTGTTGTTTGCTTTATAAAAGTCAGTGTGTGTGCAAGCCCAAATAGAGTAAAACCAGGCTGTCCGGAGGAACGGAAGCTGAGTGGCAGACTAGCCTCCTTCACCAACTGAATCACTTACTCCAAGCACAAGCAATTCAATTTTGTGCCTCAGCAAAACTGCAGATTACTACATGCTGTAGACCAGTGGGTTTCAACCCTGGCTGCAAATTAGAATTCCATAGGGAGGCATTTTCAAATACCAATGTTTAGCCCCCACCTGTGGAACGAAACCAGATTTTTTTCAAGTTGTGTCCCTGGGGTGTGTGTGTGTGTGTGTGTGTGTGTGTTCATGTGGGCATCTGTGAACATATGTGTATAGGTGTGTTTACACGTATATGTAGCAGATATATGTCTGTACAGGGCACGGGTGCTTGGATCCCAGATGATTCTAACATGCATGAGGGAATCAGTGCTGAGAATCAGAGGTGCAAACATCTTCATAGGTAGTCACCAAACATAAAATCTGAAACTACCAAATTTATGAATAAGGGTGTACTGTAACTTAATAAATGAGAAATGCAGAGTTAATAGTCTCTAAGAAAATAAAGTTAGATAATAAATATTTGTAATGACTAAATGACATTTTTATTTCTGTACAGAGATAGACCAACTGGGGACTTGAAGCAAGGCCAAAGTTTTTCTGAAAATGTTCAACTGTGCCCATGCTAATACATGAACACATGAGTAATCAGCACCCCCATGTTCTGCACAAATACCATGCCACAAATAATTTTATCCTGAAAATTTTTCAAAATTGGAATTATAAGTCGTCATCACCTTAGCCTGAGAAATATTTTAATAATATATCCCAAATCACATACATTTAAAGCACAGTTTTTCACAGAACATTTACTTTTGCTACATATTTGTCTTGTATTTATACTTACACATACAACATATGTGCAAAGCCTCTGATATAATGTTGTTTTTCTTACTAAAGAGCTAAGAGAGAATCTTTACCCGCATGGTAACAGGGAATGAGCCCTGGCTAACTTTGGATACCTTGCCTTCTAGGATCTTCTAATTCTTCCTATATCCTATGCAGCTTCTGTTCCATGCAGCTAGCACCTTGCTTCAAGGTCACCATTACCTCTCACTAGTTACCAGACTAAATTACGCAACTCACAATGACTCCTTAATTTATTTATCTACGTACAGCATCTCTCCTTATACCTGGGAGTCCTTGTGTGGCTTTTTTTTTTATTATCACATCTGATACTCTCTGCTGTACCATAGCCTCAAGGAGAATTATATTTGTCAGAGAGAATCATCCCTCAGTTCCATCTCAGCTGAACATTGGTTCCTCCCATGGAACACACCTCATCACCTACTTTGCAAATTTTACATCCTTCTGGGAGCAGTGGTAGTCCACTTGCCCACAGTGGACACTGCAAAGGTTCCAGTTTCACCTGGAAGTCTGTTTTAAGATCATCAAGCAATTGACCAACCACTTTAATATTTAGAAACATTATTTCCACATCACTAGGTAAGTGAAGGAGTAACAGGTCACTAAATAGTAAATACTTTGCAAATTACCCTTGTGGTTCCTTTGCTTTAAATACAAATGATCTTGTACATGCAGACTCCATTCTGTGGAAAAGTCACCTCTCCCTGTATCACCATCCCTCCAAAAAAAAAGCAAATTTGAGACAGAGTGCAGGCTGCCAGACGGCCACTTCTATTACTGTCTCCTCAGGCCACCGGCGCAATATATCTATATAACCAGTTCACGTGTTTATATAAACACTTCAAAACACCCAATCAATCACTTCTTTCTAGCCAGCACTTTTCTTAGGGAAGTATATGCCCCTGACCTAGTACAGACTAGATGTAACTCCTTTCTTTCATGAGCTCAGGGTTTAATGGGCCAAACACAACAATGGCACAGATGAGCAATTTCAAGGAGTTCTCATTATAACCAGGATCTGTGTTACAGAGATTCAGAGGACACGTGTCAGAACATACCTCCTGCCTTCAAAGGTATTTTTTTTATACAAAGTATTACAAACAATGAAGCACACAAGGCTGACAGCTTTCTAAAGGTCAAAAAAGGTTATGATTCTCCTTCTAACTGGAAAACTCTGTATAAGTAGAAATTTACAAGTTTCTATCTTCCAGAAAGTTAACTTCAGTAACAGTATGTTCTATTAAAATCTATGCAATAAGCCAGATCATAATCTATGGTCTGGGAGAAAAAAGATCAGAGACTTTCAGGAGATATATATCTCCTTTTAACTAAATTGATACATACATATATTTTATACTATGTAGTGCTTTTAAATGCTTCCATTTCTCAGTTGTTGTCTGCACATATACCCCCTCCATCCCCCTCCCTCATTTCTCCTGATTCTTTTATAATCAGTTTCCTTGTTTTATACTGAAAATCACAAATGAGAGCTGGGATTAGTGAAGTGTGCTTTAAAACCAGGAAGCTCTATCAGGAAATACAATCTGTCCTCCACAGACACAATATCTGTGGAAACGAAACAAAAATTTCTTTACTGAATCAACACTAACCACAGCATAGCCTGCATGGGGGAAGCAGACACACATTATCACAAAGGCTAAGGAGCATAAAACCACTGAGCCTGCAGTTGCAGGGTCATAAAATCCTGTTTTCTATTTGAAAAGCATTTAATGCTGGACATTTTGAATGCCTCATCTCAGAGAAAGCCTGGGTACAAGGGACTGAATAATTACGACTTGCAAAAGATGGGGAGTCATCATGTCAGAGAAAGCAGATGGTCTCCCCACCACTCCAATACCCCAAATCCAAACAAACTCAGTGCATTTTGACAATCTGACAGTCGGTAGAGAAAAAATCATTCCACTCTTAATTCTAAACAGAAGCAAGGACCTTAAGATGAACACAGGGCTCTTGCATGAACTAAAGTGTAAATTCCCATCCCCACTGGGTTGAGGGGATGGGACCAGACTGGCCACCCAGAGTGTGTCGTATCTATTGGTACTAAATAGAGCTTAACGAAATATTCTAAATGATCGCAGAGTTCAGGCTCATTAGAGGCAGTATATCACTTTCCTGAGGAGAGTAGTTGGAGGATGCTATTTAGAATGCCTGTGAATTCTTTGGTGCATGGGAAAGGTGTCCTAAAATATTATTAAAATTACCACCTGGAATATGTGTCAAATCAACAAGATGATTCCATGTTTAAGTTGGTTAAATACATGAGGACAACATATGTGAGAGCATCAATTATACACAAGTTGGTAGATTTTTAAAATTTCTCCTTTTGACAAGTAGTCAACTTCTTAGAGATATTTCTCAACATTCAAATAGAGAATTAGGGCTATTATCCAGAGAATTTGGGTTCAAATTCTTGTTCCACATGGGGAAAAATTATGAATTAATTGAGCTGTACTGGAAAAGAATGAGGATGAGAAAACATGGTGCTCAATTTGTCCTTCTGGAACTGTGTCTTCAGATTTAAAGATGTGCGCTTCCATTTTCTGACATGGAAAGGAAATAATAATATTTGTTTCACCTACAGCTATTAAAATAATGCATATAAAACAAGGAAGTAAAACTTTTGGTAAAAGAACAAAATTGCTATACATTGTCAAATGTACTCAGACCTACTATTAGGCTCCTTTTTCTTATCTCTCACCTGCTTCCTAGGCAAAGTCACCCATGTCTGCAGCCTCAGCTGCCATAAAGGTGCTGAGAAATTCTGAGGCCTTTTCTAAGAAAGACCTCTTTTTAAATACAAATATTCTCCAGAGCCTCCCCTCAATTTTAGCATCCTCACCCCTACACGTGCACAGGTCTCTCAACTTGCCAGGCCACTGCCACTCTTACCCATGATAAGAGGGAGAGGGGGAAGGGAAAAAGTCATCACTGTAAACACTAAATACAGTTTCATTTTATTTTACTTTTGTTCACTTTTTTATTTTATTTTACTATTTTATTTTATTTTATTATTCTCTAGAGGCAAAGATTTTACATCACCTTTCAAGATGAAGGTAAAACAAACATCATATTCTCAAATGAAGAATGAAGCAGAATTTGTTCTGCATTTATTGTAAAATAGTGCCTTCATTCTGGGCCGAGTTGTATCACTGAACATTTGTTTTTTACCTTGAGAAGGGTGTTCATTTTCTGGGCCCAGATGCTATTCAGGAAAGACCTCAAAAATCTCTCTCTCTTGAAAGTAAGTTGACACGAGACTGTGGCAAAGTCGTGGGAGTGGAGAGTCTGGCCTGGGGATCAGGGCAGCAGCCATACTGAACTCTATCCAACCTGTTTACCAAGGCATCTCTTTCCACTTGAGTCTAAGATGGAATGTTTTCATTTCTTCCAAGCATTGCCTCAAAGTGTGCTAAGTTGAATCCCCTCCTCCTCTTTTCTACCTTTTAACAACATCCTGGGACGATTCTAACACTTTACAGTGATTTCAAATATTAAAACTGGTCAGTCCATATGAAAAGCTCCATCTCTTACCTGATTCTAAATGTTTTCGTCTGCTACTACTGACTCGAGGACTGGCTGGCACTTTTCACTTCTTTGCCATTGTCCTTCTTTTAATGACTACCTCCTCAAGAATTAGGGACAAGGACAAAGCAATGGAGGGTAAGGGCAAATGTTCCTTATCATCCTGGGCCTAATTTTAATCCTTTTCTGCTGATGTCCTCTACTTTTCTGCCTAACTTTGACCCATCATTGATGATGGCCTCTGTGTATCTGGTGTCCATGCTGTTCAGACTCCTGGGACCCATGTGTTCAAAGCAAGTGCCCACAGATCAATCAGGACACTAGCCAAGCTGAATGCTGTACCTGCCCCAGGTTCCCACTTGCTTCTTGAAACTTAGGAGTGTCTGTTCAGAGGACAGCTCCGCTGAATGGGCTTCAAGCCAGACACCTCAACTCTTGCTTCCACAGTGTTCTACACTGTCCACTTGACCAGAGCTAACTCACCTTTGCCAAGCCAACTGGTATGAGTCAAGGTTGCTAAATTCACCCTCTGCCTGCCTGCCTCCCCTCTCCAGTTTACTTTTCTTTTACTGAGGTGGATAGATTAGCAATTTGACTACCTATAAAGACATCCAACACAGAAGTGGGATCCAGTCCCCCTTTTTCACCAGTATCTCTCATGTCTTCATCAGAAATTTTCTTGGGCCTCCATGCACACACTCCTCATAAAAACAGTGACTCTCTCCTCATCACAGAGCTCCCTTCCACAGTCTGGGCTTCATCCTCAGTTGTTAGTGGCTTTTTTTAGTCTGTGGTTTTCTTAGTACATTTTTGTTTTCATGTGCATAAAGTACTTACATCTCGCATCAATTCTTTGGAGCCTGCACTCTGATACCCCTTACTTCCTCTATAATCCAATATCCATAAAGCAGTCAGAGAAGGTCCCTTAAATTACACCATAACATCCAGCAAAATCGGGGGTTCCACCACTACTCAGAGGAATGCCACTTTAATTCTTCAGTTTTTATATTCTAATTATGTCTATATCTACATCTCTCTATCTAGTCTTTATCTATATTATTTTTCAATTTGTTTATTCTGTGCAGTTTGCTTTCTCACCTCAAGTTCTCCCTCCTGGACTGTACTCTTCCCAGAACATCTGCCCACCATTATCACGATTATTACCATTTCCCCTTAGCCATGCCATCTAGCTCCAGCCAGGGGAAAGTGCTCATTGGCAGCTAGGGATTAATGACCAATGCCTGCCTTCGTCCCATTCATTGGGAAGTTTTCAGGTGAAACGACATTCTTTAAGGTGCTTCTCTGTCTCTGTGATTAAGTTAGTTTGCCCCCTTTGCCCTTTTATAACTCTCATCATACTTGAAATTACTTGCTCACTGACTATGTTCTCTGTTAAATTATATGGTTCTTGAGGACAGGGGTCAATCTCATGTATCTATCTTGTTCACTGGTATATCCTTAGTACCTAATGCATTTCCCTAACAGCTACTTATTTATTAAGTAAATTGATAAATGTATGGAGAATGGAAACACTGTCATTAATTTTTATTAGATTTAGCAAATGATTGTTCAACCCTTCATTTGAATCTGCCCTTGGAGCTGTGAGGAACCTTATCGACTCTATCCTTCTCCACCTCTATTGATTCGTCTGCATTTTCTTGGTTTGTATCTAGTCAGAGTTTGTTTGAGATTGCCACTGTATCCTCATTTCTATCTGTACTAAAGAGGTCTGTGAAAACACATATTTTTTAAATCAACAAAAAGTTGCATATGTTTTTAAACTAGGTAACTTTGAAATCAACATTTTTAAAATGAAACAGTGCTTCAAGCTCCAAATGTCTTGTACATCTTAATTTCAACACTGCCTACATTGCATTCTTTTGTTTTAATGTTTATTTACTTATTTTGAGAGAGTTGCAGGAGGAGCAGAGAGAAAGGGAGAGAGAGAATCCTGAGAAGGCTCCACACTCAGTGCGGAGCCCAACCAGGGCTCAATCTAACAAACTGGAGATCATGATCTGAGCCGAAATCAAGAGTCAGATGCTCAAATGACTGAGCCAACAGCCACCTCTATGGGGCATTCTTAAGTGCTGTTTCCAGGAGCATTAAGTGGCCAAATCTAAAATCAATCATTGCCTCTAAGAAAAATCTTAGGTTTTAAGTTTTCTTCATATGTGTGCCTGTTCAGTTTTTAATGTCTACTTATAATGAAACAGCATTTTTCTAATTGCTTCTCACTTAAAACAATGAGAGATTAAAGAATGCTGACCCTCAGCATACTTATGCAGGAGAAACGTTGGCAATGCTCAACCACCTTCCATCTGATTCCCCATCACAGTAGGCTTACATCTAGACCCCACCACTGACATAACCTCTGGCATAGTTAGTGCATCCTTCCACATCCTGTCATATTCCTTTGCCTTCTATTTTCCTTTGGCATTCTTACTTAGCTAACCTGTCTGTTAATGGTACAACGCCAAATCCTACTACTGAGGAGACTCTCAGAGGCCAGATACATCATTCTCCTTATTTTATAGATCAGAGACCCAAGATCCGAGGACAATGTGATTCTCCTGTAGATCACAACTAGTCAAGGTAAGAGTCCAGGCTAGCATTATGAGGACTCTTTCTACTATAAAATATGTGCATATTAAGCAAAGTATTCTGGAAGTAATCTACCATATTTGTTATCTAACTAAAGTGCAGATTAAAATGGAAGGATTTGGAGGTGCCTGGGTGACTCAGCCAGTTAAGCATCAGACTCTTAATTCTGGCTCAGGTGATGATCTCACAGTGGTGAGATCAAGTCCTGTGTCCGGCTCTGTGCTGAGAGCTCAGAGTCTGTTTCAGATTCTGTCTGTCTCTCTTTCTCTCTCTCAAAATAAATAAACAAACATTTAAAATGGAAGGATTTGAAACATTTTAGCTTGGATACTCAAATCTTTAAACGCAGTAAATCAAGTGTGTGTGTGTGTGTGTGTGTGTATGCAAACTGAGGACCAGAAATGGGGAAAACACCCAATTATAAAAATATTTGTAGGGGCACCTGGCTGGCTCAGTCAGTGGAGCATAGAACTGTTGATCTCAGCCTCCTGAGTTCAAGCCCCATGTTGGGTGTAGAGCTTACTTTAAGAAAAAAAAAAATTCTTAGTACAACAATTTCAGGTAAATCAGACAGATTTTCAAAAAAATAAAATAAATCTTTCACCCCACTCAATTTTGTTTCTGTCTGTTGTGTTTTCGGTTTAACTTCAAAGTGTTCAATCCCCCTGCCCTCACGTGGTCTTCAGAGAAGCCACGAGAAGGCAGCAGCAGCTTCTCCCCGCCTCGTCTCGTGTGCAGCTGCAGTCCTACAATAGTAATCATCCCCTAACTGTCAGACAAATCCCTCCTCCCAGAAATGGTAGCTGGGAGTATTTCTCTGAAGTTTTCTGGTAGTGGTCAGCTGCTGTCACTAAGGATTAACTGGTCTCCGAATAACCAGAAGCATAAATCAAAGTAGGAGCAGAGAAGACAGATCCTCCTCACCAAGTCTAGGAAGGAAAGGAAAGGCATCCTGGCGCCCCTTTCATCTTCTCAGCCACACCCACACGTGGAGAGTCGGCTGCATTAGCACAGTCATCTTCAAAGGCAAAGGACAGCAAAGCAAGAGGGGAGAAAAAAAAAAGAAAAAAATCTTAATGACTAATTGGCAAACCATCTGTCTGTATGTGTTATCTCCCTATGTTACCTTCACAATTTTCCTTTTTAAGTTCTCATTGATCTAAGCCTGAAGACATTAATGTGTGTAATATATTCTGGTCTGCTCATCAACAAAGTCATCCTAGTGTGTCAGGGTGGGGCAAGCCCGTAGTCCCAAACCCTAGCTTACCAATAAAGAAGACTAAGGCCCAAAAGTGTAGGTGACTTGGCCAGAATCCTGTACCTCTTTGGAGAGAGAGCCAGGGCTAGAAATTCCATATTCTGTTTCCTTCTTCCTACAGACTTCTTGCCAGGATAATGTCTTCTTAAAGAATTATCTTCCCTTTGCTATATGCTATTTTGTGTGCCTTTCCCACCTTCTTCAGAGTGGGAGGCTTTGTTTCTATCTTCTTCCAACAAAACTTGCAATTAGAAATTGTTTTACATCTGTCTTTCACCACTTAAGATGAATGAGAATCCCCACACCACCCTCCCTGAGGGCGTGTTCATGTTCAGCCACATATTCTGAGTTCTGGAAATGGAAAAAAATTGTTCTTGTTAAAGGATTTGACATCAGGGCAGATTGTGGCAAGGGGCAGGCTGTTTTTTGCCACTCTCGTCTCTGAGCTACTAACATCTACTATTAGTAATAACAAAGTGCACACGTCACTTCCCCTTTCAGAAAACCATGTGGGGAATTGATTAATAATTGTAAGATGGGGAAATTCCATTCCAAAAGGTGATAACATGGAAAAACCCCTCTAGTTTAGAGGAGTGTTCACCAATGTCACGTAGAGTATTCCTACTTTTCCAGAGGAGGCAATGAAAGGTTTCTCTATTTCTCTGTCTCTTTTTTAAAATCTGAATAAATGCATCTTCAGTGTCATTGCTGTTGTCTGCATTTCAGGGTCTCTCTACTCTGCCTCAGACCTCCTGGGGACTCAGAAGAGGGAACATCTGTTTGTCTGTTTTACTCCCTTTTGCAGAACCTGCTAAATAGGGAAGAAGCTAAATTTTTAATGTTCCCGAAGCTCTGTGTGTGAAACGATGATATTGGGTTGCAATTGAAGAAGAGTTTTAAGACAGGCAATTTTATACCAACTTACATAATGCATGCCAAAGTGTGAGGCTGTTATGGAATCGCATCTGCAATTGTGAGCTGCATAATACAGCAATAGTATTTGAATATTATCAGATTGTAAATGGTGGAAATGCGGTATTAAGTGTTTGTGAGGAGTGAATTATGCCCTATTATATCACAGAGACCCTGGGAGCAGTGGAAGCAGCCGGTGAATGGCGGGTTTCTCTGATTTATTAACAGGGTTAGTTGACTGGGATTATGCTTATTTTTATGTGAGGCACCATTATCAGTTCTGAGGCTCTCCTCTAAAGAGGACACACACAGCGAGGAGGGATAATAGTCGCATGCCTCCCCTCCTGCATGCCACAGCACCTGGAACATCAGCAATATTTGACTTTCTTTGGAAGGAAGTAAGAAACCTAGAGAAATACATAAAGGATGAAAACAAATCTCCACAAACTAGCGAGAGAGTTTGGGGAAAGCTGGAGATGTGGAGAAGGAAGGCTCAGGAGGCACATGATCACAGACTGCAAATACCTTCGAGGTAGCATTATAAATGAAGGGTTGAAATTATTCACAGTCTCAGATGATGGCAGGAGTAGGTGCAATGGCCTGAAGCTAAGGAAGAAGCAGCTTGGACCAGATAATAAGAAAAGTTCATAGCAGTTAGAATGACAGAGCAGAGAAATAGGTTCCCAAGAGTCACGGCAGATATTCAAGGAATGAGTTAGGTAAGACATAGCAGGACTGATGGGGTAAAGAGAGTCGAATGGATGCAACAAGTGGGGTTGGGTGCTCCTATTTCTGGAGATATTGGTGAAAGAGAAAATGCAAAAAATTTCCCCACTGAATGCTGTTTTATCAATATTCCTAACAAAATCTTTATTCTTATGTGCCAATGTCACGTTGAAGAGGCAAAACCTACAACCCAAGTATTGCCAGCTGGAAAGTCTCGATTAACAAACATGATGACCTTTCATTCCCCTACAAGCATTCCCATCCTTGACTTTGAAACCCTTCCAGGAAGCTGGAGGGGTTAAAGTAGTCTGATGGGTTAGAGAAAGCTTATTGAAAGAGATGAGCTCTAAAGGACAGGGGATTTAAGGTACATTTTTTTATTATTTATTCATTATTTGTAACATGATCACTCAAAACAGGATTTATGTTTGTAGTTGAGGATTTAAATAAGGAGAAGGAAGGAAGATTATTGTTCTAGCTGGGCATGCCTCCTGATTTTCCAATGGTCTCCCAGTGAATTCAGCGATAAATAGCAATAATTGTATCCAAGAAGCCACTATTAGGTTGATTAGGTTGTAGCGTTGAAACATCAATCCTTAAGGGTTGGTGGCTGTTTTCAATTGACAATTAGAAGGAATCATTATACCAACAAGTGATATGAACAAGAAAGTTTTAGAAATGTCCCCTTATCACTATGTACAGTGTTAAATCTAATCGCTACTCTGCAAATCCAAGAGGGCAGATGGTGCCAATAGCACAGCCTCCTTTTCTGTCACCAGTTCATAGCATCATTAGAAAATGAATCCACAGCTATACTGGTGGGGTAACTTCATTGGATGAGGAACCACGAATAATACATAAAATATGGAAAGCAACCTGAGCCAGACTATAGACTGCTACAAAAAAATTGAAATAGCTTTAAAAATGTGGTGTCAGGATCAGATCGGGACCAAAACAATTGCAGAGGAATTCATTTGGGTGGCACCGTTCAGAACTTCTGCATCTCTCCTTACCCTCAAACTTTTGGCCAGGCAGTCAACACCAGTGGTGCCTGGGCCCAGACAACCACAATAAATGTGAGCTCACAGGGCAGAAAGCAAGACAATAGCTGAGTGGCTGCTAAAGCTCTGGGTGAATAGGGTAATCCCACACCTAGACCACCTTTCTTCACTGTAACTCTATTCAGACATCAGGATAAACCACAGGGCTGTGACATGGCCCATAGCCCACACAGTCCATGCAAACAGACATAGCATTAGTGGAAAAATAACAGCGGATCCTAAGACAAAGATAAACATACAGCCAAGCATAACCTGGGGAGAGCCACATCAAGAAAGAAAGGCAGAAAACACAGCAAATAGAAGAATATATACTAACAGAAATAGTGCATAAAACAAACAAGATAGTAAAGGAGATACTATATATATCTCTGAGAAACACAAGAGGATATTATGACTACTTTTTAAATTTTTTTTTTTCAACGTTTATTTATTTTTGGGACAGAGAGAGACAGAGCATGAACGGAGGAGGGGCAGAGAGAGAGGGAGACACAGAATCGGAAACAGGCTCCAGGCTCTGAGCCATCAGCCCAGAGCCTGACACAGGGCTCGAACTCACGGACTGCGAGATCGTGACCTGGCTGAAGTCGGACGCTTAACCGACTGCGCCACCCAGGCGCCCCTATGACTACTTTTTAAAGAAAAAGATTTAATTTGAAAACTTGGAAACTGAAAATTTAATTCTTGAAGAAAAAATGTGAAAAGTTGAAAAGTGGACTATTCATATGCTAAAAAGGAAAATATTTTGCAGCAAGGTGGAATTGAGTTTTCCCCACTCCAATGGAGTATAAAAGGACCAACACATAAAAGCACATAGGAAGAAATTTGGACATGTGTTCAATACTGTTCCAGGAAAAGATCAAAGGAAAATGGAGGGGAAATAGGCAAAGACAAAAATTTTTTAATTTCACAGGACTGAAGAAAAGATGTGTTTCCAGATTGAAAGAGCCCACCACATACTGTGTGACCAAAACAAAAACAAAGAAAAGACTGCACATAGAAATATTGTGAAATTCTAAACATCCAAAGATAAACAGAATGCCCCTGAGGTGTCTTAAGAAAAAGAAAAAACATAAATGGGATTTCAAACAAAGCAACATAGCTTGACCTCAGAATCTCATCAGTAACACTGGATGCATGAAGTCCATTTTCCACAAGATTCTTAGAGAAAATTATGTTGAACACTATTATTAATTTTTTAGCACAGAATAAAGACATTTTCAGATTTTTTTAGGACATGGATATTCCAGTGTCCATAATTCAAGTCTGAAAGAATTACCAGATCATACATTCCAACAAGTAAAATAGATGAATCCTAGAGAAAAAAATGGAGCTTAAGCAACAGCAGTGAGCAAAGAAATCAATAAAATGTATTGCTAAGTGTAAATGAGCACTAATTATAAAATATTAACCTAAAAATGGCATATGATATTGATGTTAGGTAACATACATCACTATATATGTAGCAGAAAGTGCAGCAGAAAGTGACACACTAAGGAACAGTATTTCAGGGTTTTTTTTCTTTTTTCTTTTTTAAGGGCTTAAATATGGTCTCATTTCTCCTGTTCTGAGCATGAGCTAATAGGGAGACCCTTCCTTCTCTGACACCTGTTGCAGGTATCATTCCATTTCACTTTTTTTAGGTATTTCATGTGCTCCTCTTTATATGCACTGTAGCACACGATTGATTGATTATAAGCTCCTTCAGGAAGATAATAATCAATTTATTAATTTAATGGGCAACAGCCAGCATTACTATATATACAGATAATAAGTATAATAGTAATAATAATTATTATTATTATATAATAGGTAATAACTAGCTTTTTGGAGGTGCTAGTTATATAAAGGATATAGTACAATTTTCTGTGTTGGCTAGTGCTGGAGAATCAGAAGGCACAGATGATTTTACCAAACCAAGAACCATATGAACAAGTTGGGGTTTTATAAAATAATTTGGTGCAGAGGAAAAGAGATTACTTAATGGTACAACCCCCCCCCCCCCCCCGGCAAAAAACACACACACACACAAAACAAACAAAAAAAACAGCTGTCTGTCCCCATTATCTGGGAGAATTGTCTGTCACAGAGACTCGTACACAAAAACCTAGGCCTTATGAAAAATCCCAACTCTACCAGAAAACACTCTCAACTTTCAACTGCCACAAGAGCCCCTTGAAAATATCTGACGCAGAATAAATTCACTTCCTTCAGTAAAGGTAATAAAGAGAAACAAACACAAGACTGACAGAAAGACATGACAAGGAAAATAGGAAAAGGTAACTAGCAAAAAACACAGTTGCCAAGTGTAGTTAAAAATGAAAACCAAACATTTCACCGTCAATGAAGAAAGACACAATGTCCAACTCTGCTTTGAAACAAATAATTAAAATAATAACACATTAAGGAACGGATGGGGAAAGTACGGGATGGATATTATGAGCTAAAATAGTTCAGGAAGTAAGTAGAATTCAAAAAAATCACAGAAATGTAGGGCACCTGGGTGGCTCAGTCAGTTGAGCATTTGACTTCAGCTCCAGTTATGATCTTGTGTTTTGTGAGTTTGAGCCCTTCATTGGGCTCTGTGCTGACAGCTTGGAGCCTGGAGCCTACTTTGGATTCTGTGTTTCCCTCTCTCTCTTCCCCTCCCCAACTCGCACTCTCTCTCACTCTCTCCCTCTCTCTCACTCTCTCCCTCTCTCTCTCAAAAATAAACATTAAAAAATGAAAAAAAAAAAGAAAAATTACATAATGTAGGCAAAATAGAAAGGAACACAAATGTAGTAATATCCACAGGATATAGAGATGGAAAATACAAGCAAAATAAAATAGAAATTAAAAAAAAAGAATTTATAAGGAAAAAAGACATTAAATGGAGATTCAACCTACATACATTTGGAGTCCTTAGAAGAAAAATAAAAAACAAAAAAATTCATAAAAATAAAATATTGAAATATGTAACCCAAGAAAATTATCATTTAGTTGAAAAATAATAATTTCTTAAGCCATACAGAGAAAGACAGATACCATATGTTTTCACTCTTATGTGGATCCTGAGAAACTTACCAGAAGTCCATGGGGGAGGGGAAGGAAAAAAAAAAAAAAAAGGTTAGAGTAGGAGAGAGCCAAAGCATAAGAGACTCTTAAAAACTGAGAACAAACTGAGGGTTGATGGGGGGTGGGAGGGAGGGGGGGTGGGTGATGGGTATTGAGGAGGGCACCTTTTGGGATGAGCACTGGGTGTTGTATGGAAACCAATTTGACAATACATTTCATATATTGAAAAAAATAATAATAATTATTTCTACATCTTAAAAGATATAGCCTGCATCAGTGAGTAATCAGAATGACCAAGTTTGAAACATATCATAGTAAAGGCACACAACTTAGACTATGGAAAAAGAATCCTAGGGAATCATGAGAAATAAGCAATTGACTTATGATAAGTAGAAACAAAGAAGCAAGAAAGGCGGGCCATAAGTTTTCCACAGCTACTGTCGATACAAGAAGACAGTGGGACCAAACATACCAATTCTTTGAAGCTAGAAAGTAACCTAAGGATTCCATACCTAGATCAAAGGTCAATCAATTTTAACATCAAGAAACAAATGGTTTGTAACATGCAAGAATTAAGGAAAGATCATCTAATGTGAACTTCAGGATTCTACTTCAATGACAGAGTCAATTAAGATATCACTAGGAAGCCTGTAGCAAAAGTATTGGCCATGTAGGAAGCCTATGGTTAAGTGGGGACCTACAACTGAAACAAATCTGAGAATGGGGTGATGGAACAAAAAACAAAGCTTTATGTGTGAAAATACCACAACTACACAAATAACACAAATTAAAAAAAAAAAGGTAGTAGTTGGGAGACAGAATCATATCAATTGAAGTAAAAAGCTTATCTAAAATACAAAAATAGATGCTAATCAAGAAAATAGAATTAGAGAGATTTGCAGATGAGGAGAGATGCCCATAGTGAATATTTAATAGACTGGTACTTTGAAGTTAATATAAAGATAACAAGAAAAAAATACAATTTTTCTTAAATTCTATAATTCCTTAAATATCTAAATCATGAACACATTTTTTAAAATAGCATGGGAGGGGTGCCTGGGTTGCTTTCAGTTAAGTGACCCACTCTTGGTTTCAGCTCTCACAATTTGTGGAGTTCAAGCCCTGCATTGGGCTCTGTGCTGATAGTGTGGAGACTGCTTGGGATCCTCTCTCTCCCTCTCTCTCTCTGCCCCTCCCCTGCTCACACTTCCTCACACTCTCTCTTTCTCTCTTAAAATACATAAACTTTAAAAAATAAAATAGCATAAGAAACTACACAAAAGGTTATATAAAGATAAATACTAAGGCCATAAATGTATATCTTATCAATAAATTCAAATTAGTTAAACTTACCTTTCATTTTTTTAAGTTTATTTATTTTTGAGAGAGAGAGGGAGAGAGGGAGAGAATGAGCAGATCAGGGGAGTGGCAGAGAGAGAGGGAGAGAGAGGATCCCAAGAAGGCTCCACACTGTCTGCATGGAGCCCAACACTAGGCTCAAAATCACAAACTGTGAGATCACGACATGAGCTGAGATCAAGAGTCAAACGATTAACCAATTGAGCCACGCAGGCACCCCTAAATTCACCTTTAAAAAGAAAATGACTTTTATCTGTGATCATTTGATTACAAAGCAAAATCCCAGCACCATAATAATAGATGCAGACACAGAGAGACACAGACCATGAATGGGGGAGGAGCAGAGAGGGAGATGCAGAATCCAAAGCAGGCTCCAGTCTCTGAGCTGTCAGCACAGAGGCTGATGTGGGGCTCAAACCCACGAACTGTGAGATCATGACCTGAGCCGAAGTAGGATGCTTAACCAACTGAGCCACCCAGGCGCCCTGAAAATTTTTAAATTGACAAAAACCTTTTAGAAAAACTAAGAAAGCAAAAGGTCATGATCTTAATATTAGACAAGTTTAAACTGTGACCAAAGAACCCTCAAAAGATAAAAAAAATCACTTTTAACTGCTAAAGAGTAAAATTCACAATAAAAAAATACAAGCAATATAAGTATCTATACTCCAAATAGTATAATATGAACACTCTCAAACATTATACCAGAACTTGCTAGGAAAAATGCGTAAAACCCCATTAATAGTAGACTTTGTCACTACTATTTTTTCAACATATTCAAAGAGGTAATTTGGGGAAAGTTTACTAAAGGACATGTTTACAAGGTCAAGGTATAGTAAAACCGCTAGAATCCCAGAACTTTTCAGATCTCAGGGCTGATAACAAACTTTGACCAACACAAGGCCTAAAGTAGCAAGCGGTGTAAGACATTTTCAATATATGAATGCAAGGACTTCTGGTAACTAACCCAAAGTCAGTAGTCCACTACCTTCCTCCTAATATTTTCTCCCCAAACAATACAAAACATGATGATGTTGGCAACTAATGTACAAATGCTGTGTACTGCGGAAAATGTTATATATTATTGTAAAAGTCCTAAATGTTGTGACAAAGTAGGAATAAAGCACTTAATAATGGGAAAAGATGGGAAGGAAAAACAAAACAAAAAATAGAATAAGTTCATTGTTGAATAGACTAGGCTATAGATAGGTATTAAAGAATGCTGAAAAAAACTGAGAAATCAGATAGGAAAATATTAAATAAGAAAATATGAAAACATATGTATAAGATATATATATATATATATACACACACACATATATATAAGAACATTTAAGAAAAGTAGAAATACAAAGGTTATCATTTGAACAAACATACAAACCTTCCTAAATACAACATAATATTTTAGAAGTAATGGGAAAATATAGACACCAACCAAAGACAGAAAACCCAGTAAGTATAAAAAATGTAATCACAAAATATTATGGTAGGGTTGAAATCAAACCCAAAAAGTCATTTTGGTGAATTTGAATGGACTCAAATGATCTAATAAAAGGTAAAAATTTCCTATTTGGCTCACAAAACAAGACCCTACTATAGGCACGATAGAAGAAAGACACCTAAACTAAAGGAAGTCAGAAATACAGAAAATAAAGGAGTAGACAGAGGTGTACCAGGGAAGCAGAAACAGAGCAGTAGTAGCAATCCTGATATCAAAAAAAGTAGAATTCAAACCCCAAGCCCTAAAATGTGAAAAAGAACACTTTTAAGTGTTAAAAGTCACAATTAACAGTGAAGATATAACATATATGGATACATATGCACCAAGAACACAATGACCACCTTTATGAAATAAAAAGTATGGAGATCCAAGGAGACAAGTAGAAACACTAATAATAAGATGCATTTGTATATCACTCTAGAATAAGAGAGATGAAGTAGACAGTCAGGGTACAGAGGTTTTTAAAAATGTAATCAATAAGATAGATCTTATAAATAAATATTAAACTTTATACCCCAATAAAGGAATACAGTTTCTGCTTATGCACCCATGGCACATTCACAAAAACCGGTCATAAACTGAGTTAAGGAGGAAATGTTTGTCATTTCCATAAAGTGGAAATATAAACAACATTCTGATAGTAATGAAATAAAATTAGAAATTATCAACAATGAAACCAAAAACAAAAGACCCTTCACACAGAAAAATTTTAAAGCTTTCTGTGAATCAACTCTTTGGTAAAACAGGTAATACAAACCAAAATTACAAATTTTTATGAAAAAGAATGGCAATGAAAATACTACACACCAGAACATATGGGGTGCATTTAGAGCAGAGATCAGAGGAAAATTCATAGCATTAAACCCTACTATCAGTAAAAATGAAAGAAAGATCATAAATGACATAAATTCCCAGTTCAAACAACTAGAAAAAGAACAACAAAGCAAACACAAAGAAAGGACAAGGAAGGAAAGAATAAAAATGAAAGAAGAAATTAAGGAAGAGAATAGAGAAATAGATCTAACAAATAAATAAAAATCTTGGGTTTTTTTTTTTTGAAAAATTTAACAAAATAGATGAACCACTAGCTCATTTATGAAATGAAGGAAGAAAACAAAAACATACAAGATAAGACAGGAGAAAGGGTACACAACCATTGAAACAAATAGATTTTTAAAAATCACAAGAGACTGTATTACAGACTTTTATGCAAATAAATTTGAAAGCCTAGATGAAATAGTGATCAAGGAAAAATATACATGATGCATGAAGGATATAGGAGCATTATGATCAAGAAAGATGCCATTAAATACAACAAATACGCATGAGGAAATAAACTTAAGGCAGAGTACTGTCCTCTAGAATTGTTTTTCTGAAATATGAATATATAAATGTATGTTAATCAGAGAAATTGTCACACACTCATACCTATCACGCTTCCTCCTACCTCCCACCCCAATCAAACACTATAATCAACATGTAGCCCATAATCCAATCTGAGTTCTGAATATCTATCTATTTGACCCTCTGCGTGCTGCACAGTACCCCTACATTCCCCCTTCACCTTTTGTACTGTGGGATGGATCAGTGAACACAGGGTCTGTTGTGGTAAAGTCCTATTGAAGAATGGGATGGATTCACCTTGCAAATATGCAAAACATTAATGACCACTTATGTAAAATTCCCCAAAGGCTGTTCATTAAGCCCAAATCAGGCTTCCTGTGGTGGCTCCTCTGAAAGAGATGACAGGCCACTGTGTCCTCCAAATGGTACTCCCACTGGGAGGGAAGGACATTCAAACTGACTCTGTGCCCTCAGGGTAGATGTCCCATGAAAGGCCCCATGAGGGGGCTTGACTTTCACATCTGAGTGGTATGAATATATTTGCCTGTCATTTCCATGTTAGCGTACAGCAGCCTAATTACCACTTTCTAAAGCCACCGTATAATAGTGAAGGTCATTAATAATTGACGAAAAGCTATTGACCAAAATGAAGTGAGTCCTTGAATATAACTAATAATTATTAAACCATTACTAATATTTACTGAGCACTTACTGTGTGCCAGACATTCTAAATGTTTTATTTCTATTGTCTCATTCAATCTTCACAATTTTACGAGGAAACTGAAACACAATTTGTGTTTGTCCATTTTGTGTCTTTACGTAGATGACAGATTTTTATCTTGTACGATAAGCAGAGCCATTCTATGTTTAATTTGTGATTCAATTTACCATCCTGATGATGATTTTTTTTTCTAACATTTTATGTCATCATTATTTAAAGGCATTCCATGGAACTTGGAAACAGGTTGTAGAGACCTGTGGTTATACTGGTGTACATAGTAGGACATGACACGGCTGATACATTTTCTAAAGGGGTAGATATTTGGCAATGCAATCTACATTGAACAGAATAATGATGACTTTGTTTTCTTATTCTCATATTTATAATACCATGCTTTAGGAAAGACAAATGCTTACTGCATAAGAAGCAAGAAAAGATACAAGGGTCTTCCTAGCTCTAATTCTTAGGATAGCATGAGAATGGAGGTTCCTTAACCACAAAATTTGTTAATTTTCATGATTCAGGGTAAGAGTGAAAGAGTAAGGGAGTCATTCATTTCTGATCTTTATAAGAATCACATAGAGAAGATAGGTTGAAACTTTTAGCCCAATCTAGTATTGAAAAAAAACTTTTTAAAAATAAAGTTTGTTTATTTATTTATTTATTTATTTATTGAGAGAGAGAGAGAGAGAGAGAGAGAGAGAGAGTATGAGCAGGGGAGGGGCAGAGAGAGGAGAGGCACCTGGGTGGCTCAGTCGGTTAAGCATCCGCATCTTGATTTCGGCTCAGATCATGATCTGATGGGGCTCGAATTCATGAGCCATGAGATCATGATCTGAACCAAAATCAAGAGGCGGATGCTTAACCGACTGAGCCACACAGGTGCCCCCAAAAATCCATTTTATTACTGCCCATGCAACGTTTTTATTTCCTACAGTGTTTATCATCATGCATCTTTAGTCAAAACTGCAACAGAGTAAGCCTTATATGTAATTGATTGTTTTTGTGTGTGTTTTCACCCAATATTCAGTAAGTCTTTGTTTTGACCTTATACACACCTAAACATTTTGTAAGCAAAGGTCTATTACTTATAGTCTAGAAGAAGGAGGTAAATGATGCATGTCAACCTTAGGTGTACATAAGCAAGGCAGACAAGAACTTCCCACTGTTAATTTGGTGTTAAGATTCTGTTTTAGTTAGCTCCAAAATGATCATGGTGCTTGGAGAGGTCCCAAAATTGAAGTTTTTGTACAAGTTGACTAGAAACAATGGGGAGACCAGAGGTGAAGCATCTCTTGATATTTCAGTGACATCTCTGTTTGGAGACCCACCAGTTTTGCTGTATAATGAGACAGAAAGAGTGTGGTGTTACAGCCTGGTTCTTTTCCTAATACCCATGTGACTTGAGCAAATTATTGAATCTTTCTGAGCTCAGTCACTTCCTCTCTATAATAGAGCAATGATGCCTACCTTACCTGGCATTATGTTATAGGAATTAAATGAGTTAAGGTCTATAATGTATTCAGCACAGCACCCAATGTAAATATGAGTTTAAGTAGGTCTGTACTTAAAAATCAATAGCAAGATGATACTAGTTTCTTTCTAAAGGACTAGTGAAACTGGGGGAAAACTCAGAAATCCTAACCATCAGGAACATTTGTCATTACAGTGAACATTCACCACAGAGTTAATGTGTGCTATTTTTTGTCTCTGTTAAATCAAGCAGTTCCATATATCCTGCTGCATGGATTTGTTCACCCATAGCAGCAAACACAAGACATATTCAGTAGTGTATGATGTACACCTAGAGTCCAAATTCCAGTGTACAAATTTCTTTCCTTGCTTTTGATGGATCTCAGTCTATATACATAACACCTGTCTTCTTTGGTTGGCTCTCTCCTAAAATAGCACATCTAATTTTTGTTATCCTTTTTATGATTACAGCTAATAAAAATGATTTTTTCCCATTTTTCTTTCCACACAAAATATAAGTCAGAAGGAATTATAGTGAGTGTTCAAATTAACCACAGGCTCTGTGTGTGTGTGTGTGTGTGTGTGTGTGTGTGTGTGTGTGTGTGCATGCATGCGCACATGCATGTCTGTGAATGTGTTTGTTGGGATTGAAGAGAACACTAACATGAAAAAGAAACAAGGGGTGCCTGAGTGGCTCAGTCAGTTATGTGTCCGACTTTGGCTCAGGTCATGATCTCTCAGGTTTGAGCCCTGCGTCTGGCTCTGTGCTCACAGCTCAAAGGTTGGAGCCTGCTTCAGATTCGGTGTCTCCTTCTCTTTCTGTCCCTCCACCCCTCTCTCTCTCTCAAAAATAAGCATAAAAATTTTTTTAAAAAAGAAGGAAGAAAGAAATTTGGTGCTCTCTTGAGCACAGAACTCAAGAGTCTATGTAATACTGAATCTGTATAATAGATCCTATATAATACTTAACTCTCCTTGGTCGATGTCTGACTAGTAAGAGTTCAGACACTCTTCATCAGAGCTGTATTCTAGCATAAACAGCTTCAATGGAGCTATAATTCCAGGATACTCTGGGATCCAGAGTGGTCTCACAGCATCCTATTCCAGTGAAGGAGTGTCTTGGGAGAACAAAATCCTGTTTTAGAAGAATCATTTCTGTCTTGATATCTGCTGTTCATGTTATGTGCTCTTGGTTTAATCAAAACACTTTTCTCTGGGCAAAAAAGTGACTCTGGAGTTTATTTTCATTTTCAGCAACCATGGGGAGTATTAGCTTATGTAGTCCTGGTCTAAGATTCGCTTCTCCTCCATTATTCTCTAGCCAATTGGAGCTTCAAGGAGCACATACCTCTTCAAGGTCTTTGTGACCTGGGCTGGTGATTCCAAAATTTATTGTGCATAGGAATCAATAATGAAACTTGTCAAGATTCCAGATATGGTTTAGGATAGGTGGGATCATGCCTGAGATTCTACATTTCCAATAATATCCCAGATGGTACTGATGCTGTTGGTCCTAGGACTACACATTAAGTTAAAACACTCTAATACAAAAATTGACAAACAGTTAGGTATTTTAGGCTATAGCTATTCAACCCTGCCTGTTGTAGCACAAAGGAAACCAAAGATAACACAGAACCAAATGGGTGTGGCCTTATTCCAATAAAACATTGGCTCTGAAATTTGAATTCCATGTAACTTTCACATGTGAAGAAATATTTTTCTTTGGAATTTTTTTCAACTGTTTAAAAATGTAAAAACCACTCTTAGCTTGGGGGCCATATAAAAATGGTCAGTGGGTCAGATATGACCTGTGGGGCCAAGTTTGCCAATATCTGATCTAGACAGAATTATTGTCCTGTAACTAGGACTTGACACCTTATCTATTAAAAGAAATAGACATTCTCTTTACCTCCTGGTTTAGAAAGTAACAAAATCTTAGGTAAGTCTGTACTCTTCCTGAAAGAGAATCCTTTAAATCACAGCCCTTGACCTGAGTCTGCTGCCTCAAAGCTGGAATGGCCTAAGCCTATTTCACAGGCAGAGTGGACAGGTATACCTCTTTCCTCAGGTACTTTAGGTTTATTAGTGGTTTAGTGGCACACCAAGATTGGGGTTTATTTTGCCATCAATTTGGGGAGAAGATAGAAATGTCAAATCTTTTGCTAAGTCTCCAGGAACATTATTAGACATTATTAGAAATCTCACTAATAAGATAATCCAACCCAATGGTAGAATTTAATTTTCCCCCTCCAAATGCCAATGGGCTCAGAAAGAATCCATAAAACAAACCTATTTTGCAGAACAGATTCTCCAACTTTTTCAATGGTGCATCCCTATCAGCACAAAGAAAGTGATATGTGTGCCCAGGGCTCTGGAATCTAAACTTATGTGGCCCATAGCAAGTGTGAAATTTCTTTGAAGTCTCCGTTTTATCTTATAAATTCATGCATATCTTGCATTTTATTCCATAAAATATATTGGTGTCTGTTGTAATATAAAAATGTTTAAAATTACTTCTCAGTTCACTTAAATTTTTATGCTAAAAATTGAGAGCCCCAGGAAGCTGGCCAATGTTTATTCTATTGATTCGCATAGTCTCTCTGACATATACACTGGTTTGAGAGATCTAAAGTTAGCAGGGGTCCCTGCTTCTCCCTGGAAGGGTATTAGACCCCATGTGCCTAACCCTTTCAGCCTCTATCTACCTTATCCCCCACCCTACCCCAAACCAAGCCTCCTGTCATGTGATATGAGGGCACTTGCATCACAAAGTTTATCTAAGGATTTGCTAGTTAATTAGTTGACACTGAATAAGTTTGATTTAGAATGAGTGCCATTTGATCTTCATTCTTTTCTGTTCATATTCTGTTCACAGGCTTATTTTTGGTCTTCAAATCAAATTAGCAATACAGTATCTTCAATATGTTTAATAAGCTTGCATGAATAATTCAAGGCATCAGAATGACATGCTTGTGTCAACAACCCTAACCCCAGTCCATTCTTTGTCTCTACATGTCTTTAACTTCTCTTGTACTGTATCTCATAGTAACTATGTGCTAATGTCTATGTTTAACTGATGCATCCTATCAAGTAGATAAAGTTGAAAATCAGTGATATGATGATATTTTCATGTTTCTCATCATCTTTGTCACGGAAATCCCTCAATCAAAGCACTGAAGTCCTAAAAACGTGAAAATTAAGAACAAATCTACCACTACAAATGTTGGCTTATTTTTCAACTTTCAAATTTTTTCACAGAATGAGATATTGGAGAATGCATAGAAGGAGGTTGCTTTCTATCAGGTATTATTTAACACAATTTCTAGAAACGTTTTTAGTATTCTTAATTGGCATGAAGATACCTATCATTACTATGCTGGCCCTAGTAGAGCTCAAAGGATGTTCTTTTGCATGACTATTGGAAATAGCAATAAGGGAACAAGAAGCGGAAAAGAAGATGACATCCCATTACTAATGGTGACAATATCCCTAGATTATGTGATCTAGGAAATATTTATTTTATTTTTTTATAATTTTTAAAAATCTTTATTTTTGAGAGACAGTGAGAGAAAGAGAGACAGAACATGAGCAGGGGAGGGGCAGAGAAAGAGAGGGAGACACAGAATCCGAAGCAGGCTCCAGGCTCTGAGCTGTCAGCACAGAGCCCAACGTGGGGCTCGAACTCACGAAACGTGAGATCATGACCTGAGCCAAAGTCGGTTCAGTATATATATATATACTCAACCGACTGAGCCACCTGGGCGCCCCTGTGATATAGGAAATATTAACTGAGTGATTTAGATAGAAGAAGTAATAATCCCCTTTCCACCTTCTGTAGGAAGCATGATTGTTCCAACTAATGGATTGCTAGACCCAAAGGAATTTGAAGGAAAGGCAAGGCAACATTTGATAAAAAGCCTGGTGATCTCAGTGGTGTCGATAGAGTGAGTCACATTTATAAATTTATGCACCAGACTGTTGAGTTTGAGAGTGAGTGCCTCCTTAAATTTTGCACTTTAGGTGGCTCATTTGCCTCACCCTTGTTCTAGTCCTGATCTCAAGATACCTGCCAACTAGGTTATAAACCTCTGTATGCGAAAAGAGACGTGCTGTATGCTTTAAACTGTTTAGTCTGGCCTCTGTGTATGGACATATGAAGAGTCTCAATTTTCACAACTGCAATTGCATTGTCTTATCATGGTTCTACCCCATGAATGGGCCACTTGCCAGTCCTCTTATATGATTTCTTGTCTCTTGACTTTTGTTCTTGAGCTCTCTTCTTCCTGATATTTGAAACCCTATCTGTTTACACGACAAAGATCTTCATTACTACTTCTTCCAGAATTACTCACCTGTACTGGACAGTGTGTTGTACCACCAGGCTTTCATCCCCTAACCCAAATTTCAGGACTTACTGCCCCAGCTGCTGAGACAGTTGATGATTTACAGAGTCTGTCTGAGACCTCCCAGAAATTACTCTAGGCCAAAGAGAACCATTTCAACCAAAGTCTCATCCTCTTCCCAGGAACATCTTACATCCAATCACTGGTCAGTGGAGGAGTTTAAGTCTGGCATCTTGCTCCATGTCAAGACAATTCTGAAGGGCCATCCCAGCCTTAGACTCCTCTATAGCCTGAGACCTATGATATGAATTAACTATGGCCCTCATTATCCTTCTGCTTAATCCCACTTTCTATAATGCCTTTACTGTATGGATCTGAGAGTGCTTATAATAAGCACTCAATTTTCCATCACAGAGTCTTTCTCCTAAGGAATCTTCACCTGTAATGGTTGGTGTAAGAGTAGTCCAAGAAAGTAGATTTAAAATGGAATTTTAGTGTAGAATCGCACACTAGCTGTTTAGCAATGAGGATCCAGTTTCTGATTAGAGACAGAGCATCGATAATCTCTGTATGCAATAGCATTGAAATTTACAATAATTTCATTGGTGCTGGGGCACCTGGGTGGCTCAGCTGGTTAAGCATCCCACTTCAAAACTTTGGTTCAAGTCATTTACCTCATGGATCATGAGTTAGAGCCCTGCATTGAGTTCTCTGCTGTCAGCGCAGAGCCTGCTTCAGATTCTCTGTCTTCTACTCTCTCTGCCCTCCACTCTCTCCCTCTAAAAATAAATAAACATTTAAAAAATTATTTCATTGGTGCTAAGATTGGATAGCATAGTGATAGAAAAAAATGCATAGGCTATATATAGTAATGCATCATCCTGTTAATAATTTGGGGGAGATAATAATTCTAAGCAAAATAGAATTTGAAGGCTGCTGTTGGGGGGAACATATGATTTGATGAAAATCAGTGAAAAGTGGAAGGTAATTAATTATCTATTAAAGGCTAAGGATGGAAGTCAGAGGACCTCTGTGGTAGTCAATAAAAGGGCTCATTTCCTGCAGAAAGAGGGTCAAGAAAGCTGAGAATAAGGCCCAGGTCTTAAGCAGAATTGTGAAAGAACTCCAGAGGAAGATAATTTTGCAAACCTTGAAAATCAGATATGCCAGGTCAGGGTCCTATTTGGGAAAGAGAGATGAGAAGAGGACATCTGTTCATTTGCATTAACATACTCTTAAGTTGTAAATATCCAAATTCCCCTGAATTCTCTGGGTCTAAAAAAGTGGCTTAGACCCCCTCATTAATAGTTTGTGTCCTCTTCCCTGCCCTCCAACCTCTAGTTGAAGAAAAATAAAAGACTCTTCATTGAAAAACCAACACATGGAGCATACAAACCCTCGGGATTTACCTTCCAATCCTCATGGTCAGTAGACCAAGAATTGGAAAACTATAACTGATGGGCAATATCAGCCTGACACCTGTTTTTGTATATAGAATTTTATTAAAATTTTATTTTATTTAATTTTATAAAATTTATTTTATAAATTTATTTATACTTATACGTTTTCTAAAACTTTTTTTTATTTTTTAAGTTTATTTACTTATTTATTTATTTATAGAGAGAGAGTGCAAGCAGGGTAGGGGCAGAGAGAGAGAGAGAGGGAGAGAGAGAGAGAGAGAGAGAGAGAGAGAGAGAGAGAGAATCCCAAGCAGGCCCCACACCGTCAGTGCAGAGCATGATGTGGAGCTTGAACTCATGAACTGTGAGATCAATGACCTGAGCTGAGACCAAGAGTCTGTTGTTTAATCAACTGAACCACCCAGGAGCCCATATAAAACTTAATTTTACTAAAATGTAAACTATCTCTGTCCCATAGGAATGCCAAATGTTTCTGATCCATCTTTCTAGTAGGAATAGAAAATAATGCATGCACCAGTTAAATGACAAAATACCACCTACAGTAAAACCTTGGACTGCAAATAACTTACTCTGTGAGTGTTCAGCAAGACAAGCAAACATTTCTAATAAATTTTAACTTGATAAATGAGCAATGTCTTGTAATACGAGTAGTACGGGAGGCCAAATGTTGCGTGATCACAACTGAGCCAATGGTTCTTGAAATTTGTTTTAATATACAAGCGCCTTGGATTACAATCATGTTTCCAGAATGAATTATGCTTGCAAACCAAGGATTTACTATACCTGATCAAAGATAAGTGCAGCAGCTGCATTGGGGAATACTACATGATTGAGTTTGACTTTGAGTTTAGTATCCTCCTCTACGATCTTTCTGGCCTCTGTAAGGTCCAGACTGTGCAATAAAGAGAGATATAAGAGGACCACTACTTGGCATATTTTAGATCAATAAGGGTGGCAATTATCTCCCACAATGATGTAATCTATCCTTGATTTACTGTCTTGCTTTAGGGAAGGGCAGTATAAAAGGTTGTCACATGACCTCCACTACCTTGATAGTCTTTATCCTGCAAACCAAGTATGTAATATGCGTGTTCTCCCAACAACCAAGTTGGAATATACATTTCAAGTATACATTTGAGAACCAGAGAAATGACCACTGGTGGGTCCATGTACACAATGGAGCCCCTATGAGCCAAATCTAGTCCAGTATTCTATTTATTACCAGGCCTTCATTCAACTATAACAGTGCAGTGGGGGCATGATGAAGTGTCTGGGTATTTATGACAAATAATATCTTTTGATCAACAATCTCAAAAATGTTTGTGTTTGTGCTTTCCATCAGTGTCCCTTCTAACATTTACTTGAGTAAATGACCATAGATCCTTTTTGGTAAGAACTCCAGAATCATTACGACATACATTTGCTGTGGTATTACAATGTCCTTTCTAGGAATCCTGTCTCCCTTTCAATCAAGGTACTAGGTCTAAAAACTGAGTTAAAATTAGAAATTAGCAAAATTATGATTTTTTAATTGGGTAATTGCTGTTAGCTTCCTGATTATACATTCTTGATTTCTTGAGAAATACCCTTGTTAATCGCTTGTTTATCTTGCTGCTGGGTATGTTCTATTAACCAACTGTAGCTTTTTGCAGATAGATCAGCAATACCTTCCCCAGTTGCCACACCTACTTTGCCTACATCGCATTTTTGCCTACATCAACCTGTCTCTTTTTCCTGTGGAAACACCACAACCACTAAACTGTGCTTCAGTTTGATTTCAGAGGCAACTTTTAGAAATATATCAATTTTATCACACCAACTATGGACCATTTCCATGTTTTTTCAAAATCAACTTTTTTTTTTTTTTTATAATCACTCATTTATTTATATCATCTTTAATTTATTAATGCTATATAATTTTCGGCATAGAAATCTTGTTAACTTTTGTTATATTTATTTCTAGATTTTTAATATATTTTTGATGCTGTTGCAAATGGCACATTTTCTTTTTTTTAATTTAGAATGAGATATTTATTTGATTATTGATTTATTTCTTTTTTTTTTTTTTTCTGAAATTTATTGACAAATTGGTTTCCATACATCACCCAGTGCTCATCCCAAAAGGTGCCCTCCTCAATACCCATCACCCACCCTCTCCTCCCTCCCACCCCCCATCAACCCTCAGTTTGTTCTCAGTTTTTAACAGTCTCTTATGCTTTGGCTCTCTCCCATTCTAACCTCTTTTTTTTTTTTTTTCCTTCCCCTCCCCCATGGGTTCCTGTTCAGTTTCTCAGGATCCACATAAGAGTGAGACCATATGGTATCTGTCTTTCTCTGTATGGCTTATTTCACTTAGCATCACACTCTCCAGTTCCATCCACGTTGCTACAAAAGGCCATATTTCATTTTTTCTCATTGCCATGTAATATTCCATTGTGTATATAAACCATAATTTCTTTATCCATTCATCAGTTGATGGACATTTAGGCTCTTTCCATAATTTGGCTATTGTTGAGAGTGCTGCTATGAACATTGGGGTACAAGTGGCCCTATGCATCAGTGCTCCTGTATCCCTTGGATAAATTCCTAGCAGTGCTATTGCTGGGTCATAGGGTAGGTCTATTTTTAATTTTCTGAGGAACCTCCACACTGCTTTCCAGAGCGGCTGCACCAATTTGCATTCCCACCAACAGTGCAAGAGGGTTCCCGTTTCTCCACATCCTCTCCAGCATCTATAGTCTCCTGATTTGTTCATTTTGGCCACTCTGACTGGCGTGAGGTGATACCTGAGTGTGGTTTTGATTTGTATTTCCCTGATAAGGAGCGACACTGAACATCTTTTCATGTGCCTGTTGGCCATCCGGATGTCTTCTTTAGAGAAGTGTCTATTCATGTTTTCTGCCCATTTCTTCACTGGGTTACTTGTTTTTCGGGTGTGGAGTTTGGTGAGCTCTTTATAGATTTTGGATACTAGCCCTTTGTCCGATATGTCATTTGCGAATATCTTTTCCCATTCCGTTGGTTGCCTTTTAGTTTTGTTGGTTGTTTCCTTTGCTGTGCAGAAGCTTTTTGATCTTCATAAGGTCCCAGTAATTCACTTTTGCTTTTAATTCCCTTGCCTTTGGGGATGTGTCGAGTAAGAGATTGCTACGGCTGAGGTCAGAGAGGTCTTTTCCTGCTTTCTCCTCTAAGGTTTTGATGGTTTCCTGTCTCACATTTAGGTCCTTTATCCATTTTGAGTTTATTTTTGTGAATGGTGTGAGAAAGTGGTCTAGTTTCAACCTTCTGCATGTTGCTGTCCAGTTCTCCCAGCACCATTTGTTAAAGAGGCTGTCTTTTTTCCATTGGATGTTCTTTCCTGCTTTGTCAAAGATGAGTTGGCCATACGTTTGTGGGTCTAGTTCTGGGGTTTCTATTCTATTCCATTGGTCTATGTGTCTGTTTTTGTGCCAATACCATGCTGTCTTGATGATGACAGCTTTGTAGTAGAGGCTAAAGTCTGGGATTGTGATGCCTCCTGCTTTGGTCTTCTTCTTCAAAATTCCTTTGGCTATTCGGGGCCTTTTGGTGGTTCCATATGAATTTTAGGATTGCTTGTTCTAGTTTCGAGAAGAATGCTGGTGCAATTTTGATTGGGATTGCATTGAATGTGTAGATAGCTTTGGGTAGTATTGACATTTTGACAATATTTATTTTTCCAATCCATGAGCAGGGAATGTCTTTCCATTTCTTTAAATCTTCTTCAATTTCCTTCAGAAGCTTTCTATAGTTTTCAGCATACAGATCCTTTACATCTTTGGTTAGATTTATTCCTAGGTATTTTCATGCTTCTTGGTGCAATTGTGAATGGGATCAGTTTCTTTATTTGTCTTTCTGTTGCTTCATTGTTAGTGTATAAGAATGCAACTGATTTCTGTACATTGATTTTGTATCCTGCAACTTTGCTGAATTCCTGTATCAGTTCTAGCAGACTTTTGGTGGAGTCTATCGGATTTTCCATGTATAATATCATGTCATCTGCAAAAAGCGAAAGCTTGACTTCATCTTTGCCAATTTTGATGCCTTTGATTTCCTTTTGTTGTCTGATTGCTGATGCTAGAACTTCCAGCACTATGTTAAACAGCAGCGGTGAGAGTGGGCATCCTTGTCATGTTCCTGATCTCAGGGAAAAAGCTTTCAGTTTTTCCCCGTTGAGGATGATGTTAGCTGTGGGCTTTTCATAAATGGCTTTTATGATCTTTAAGTATGTTCCTTCTATCCCGACTTTCTCAAGGGTTTTTATTAAGAAAGGGTGCTGGATTTTGTCGAAGGCCTTTTCTGCATCGATTGACAGGATCATATGGTTCTTCTCTCTTTTTTTGTTAATGTGATGTATCACGTTGATTGATTTGTGAATGTTGAACCAGCCCTGCATCCCAGGAATGAATCCCACTTGATCATGGTGAATAATTCTTTTTATATGCCGTTGAATTCGATTTGCTAGTATCTTATTGAGAATTTTTGCATCCATATTCATCAGGGATATTGGCCTGTAGTTCTCTTTTTTTACTGGGTCTCTGTCTGGTTTAGGAATCAAAGTAATACTGGCTTCATAGAATGAGTCTGGAAGTTTTCCTTCCCTTTCTATTTCTTGGAATAGCTTGAGAAGGATAGGTATTATCTCTGCTTTAAACGTCTGGTAGAACTCCCCTGGGAAGCCATCTGGTCCTGGACTCTTATTTGTTGGGAGATTTTTGATAACCGATTCAATTTCTTCGCTGGTTATGGGTCTGTTCAAGCTTTCTATTTCCTCCTGATTGAGTTTTGGAAGCGTGTGGGTGTTCAGGAATTCGTCCATTTCTTCCAGGTTGTCCAATTTGTTGGCATATAAGTTTTCATAGTATTCCCTGATAATTGTTTGTATCTCTGAGGGATTGGTTGTAATAATTCCATTTTCATTCATGATTTTATCTATTTGGGTCATCTCCCTTTTCTTTTTGAGAAGCCTGGCTAGAGGTTTGTCAATTTTGTTTATTTTTTCAAAAAACCAACTCTTGGTTTCGTTGATCTGCTCTACAGTTTTTTTAGTTTCTATATTGTTTATTTCTGCTCTGATCTTTATTATTTCTCTTCTTCTGCTGGGCTTAGGCTGCCTTTGCTGTTCTGCTTCTAGTTCCTTTAGGTGTGCTGTTAGATTTTGTATTTGGGATTTTTCTTGTTTCTTGAGATAGGCCTGGATTGCAATGTATTTTCCTCTCAGGACTGCCTTTGCTGCGTCCCAAAGCGTTTGGATTGTTGTATTTTCATTTTCGTTTGTTTCCATATATTTTTTAATTTCTTCTCTAATTGCCTGGTTGACCCACTCATTCGTTAGTAGGGTGTTCTTTAACCTCCATGCTTTTGGAGGTTTTCCAGACTTTTTCCTGTGGTTGATTTCAAGCTTCATGGCATTGTGGTCTGAAAGTAAGCATGGTATAATTTCAATTCTTGTCAACTTATGAAGGGCTGTTTTGTGACCCAGTATATGATCTATCTTGGAGAATGTTCCATGTGCACTCGAGAAGAAAGTATATTCTGTTGCTTTGGGATGCAGAGTTCTAAATAGATCTGTCAAGTCCATCTGATCCAATGTCTCATTCAGGGCCCTTGTTTCTTTATTGACCGTGTGTCTAGATGATCTATCCATTTCTGTAAGTGGTGTATTAAAGTCCCCTGCAATTACCACATTCTTATCAATAAGGTTGCTTATGTTTATGAGTAATTGTTTTATATATTTGGGGGCTCCGGTATTCGGTGCATAGACATTGATAATTGTTAGCTCTTCCTGATGGATAGACCCTGTAACTATTATATAATGTCCTTCTTCATCTCTTGTTACAGCCTTTAATTTAAAGTCTAGTTTGTCTGATATAAGTATGGCTACTCCAGCTTTCTTTTGGCTTCCAGTCGCATGATAAATAGTTCTCCATCCCCTCACTCTCAATCTAAAGGTGTCCTCAGGTCTAAAATGAGTCTCTTGTAGACAGCAAATAGATGGGTCTTGTTTTTTTATCCATTCTGATACCCTATGTCTTTTGGTTGGCGCATTTAATCCATTTACATTCAGTGTTATTATAGAAAGATACGGGTTTAGAGTCATTGTGATGTCTGTATGTTTTATGCTTATAGTGATGTCTCTGGGACTTTGTCTCACAGGGTCCCCCTTAGGATCTCTTGTAGGGCTGGTTTAGTGGTGACAAATTCCTTCAGTTTTTGTTTGTTTGGGAAGACCTTTATCTCTCCTTCTATTCTAAATGACAGACTTGCTGGATAAAGGATTCTTGGCTGCATATTTTTTCTGTCTAGCACCCTGAAAATCTCTTGCCAATTCTTTCTGGCCTGCCAAGTTTCAAAAGAGAGATCAGTCACGAGTCTTATAGGTCTCCCTTTATATGTGAGGGCACGTTTACCCCTTGCTGCTTTCAGAATTTTCTCTTTATCCTTGTATTTTGCCAGTTTCACTATGATATGTCGTGCAGAAGATCGATTCAAGTTACGTCTGAAGGGAGTTCTCTGTGCCTCTTGGATTTCAATGCCTTTTTCCTTCCCCAGTTCAGGGAAGTTCTCAGCTATGATTTCTTCAAGTACCCCTTCAGCACCTTTCCCTCTCTCTTCCTCCTCTGGGATACCAATTATGCGTATATTATTTCTTTTTAGTGTATCACTTAATTCTCTAATTTTCCCCTCATACTCCTGGATTTTTTTATCTCTCTTTTTCTCAGCTTCCTCTTTTTCCATAACTTTATCTTCTAGTTCACCTATTCTCTCCTCTGCCTCTTCAAGCCGAGCTGTGGTGGTTTCCATTTTGTTATGCATTTCGTTTAAAGCGTTTTTCAGCTCCTCGTGACTGTTCCTTAGGCCCTTGATCTCTGTAGCAAGAGATTCTCTGCTGTCCTGTATACTGTTTTCAAGCCCAGCGATTAATTTTATGACTATTATTCTAAATTCACTTTCTGTTATATTATTTAAATCCTTTTTGATCAGCTCATTAGCTGTTGCTATTTCCTGGGGATTCTTCTGAGGGGAGTTCTTCCGCTTGGTCATTTTGGATAGTCCCTGGCGTGGTGAGGACCTGCAGGGCACTTCCCCTGTGCTGTGGTGTATACCTGGAGTTGGTGGGCGGGGCCGCAGTCAGACCTGATGTCTGCCCCCAGCCCACCGCTGGGGCCACAGTCAGACTGGTGTGTGCCTTCTCTTCCCCTCTCCTAGGGGCGGGATTCACTGTGGGGTGGTGTGGCTCGTCTGGGCTACTTGCACCCTGCCAGGCTTGTGATGCTGGGGATCTGGCGTATTAGCTGGGGTGGGTAGGCAAGGTGCTCGGGGGCAGGAGGGGCAGGCTTAGATCGCTTCTCCTTAGGTGATCCACTTCAGGAGGGGCCCTGTGGCAGCGGGAGGGAGTCAGATCCGCTGCTGGAGGTTTGGCTCCGCAGAAGCGCAGAGTTGGGTGTTTGCGCGGAGCGAGCAAGTTCCCTGGCAGGAACCGGTTCCCTTTGGGATTTCGGCTGGGGGATGGGCGGGGGAAATGGCGCTGGCGAGCGCCTTTGTTCCCCACCAAACTGAGCTCTGTTGTCAGGGGGCTCAGCAGCTCTCCCTCCCTTTGTCCTCCAGCCTTCCCGCTTTCCGAGCAGAGCTGTTAATTTCTGACCTCCCAGACGCTAAGTCGCGCTTGCTGTCGGAACACAGTCCGCCCGGCCCCTCCGCTTTTGCAAGCCCGACTCGGGGGCTCTGCTTGGCTGGCGAGCCGCCCCTCCGCCCCGGCTCCCTCCCGCCAGTCCGTGGAGCGCGCACCGCCTCGCCGCCCTTCCTACCCTCTTCCGTGGGCCTCTCGTCTGCGTTTGGCTCCGGCGACTCTGTTCTGCTAATCCTCTGGCGGTTTTCTGGGTTATTTAGGCAGGTGTAGATGGAATCTAAGTGATCAGCAGGACGTGCGGTGAGCCCAGCGTCCTCCTAAGCCGCCATCTTGCCGCAACTCCCAAAATCAACTTTTAAGGTAATATTGGTATTATTCCTTTTATTTCCATCAACATTGCTCTCTTTACCTACTGCTGATATGCAAATTATATGTTAATTTTATTCTTGCCTTTAGATCTGACACAGAGTTTAAATGTTTTATGGCTTGTTTTGTTCTTCAAAATGCCCATCTGTACCTATACAGATTTTTCATAACAGGTGAGGTGATACCCTCAGAATTAGGCACCAATAGCAAATAATTTATCACACAGAGCCTGATCATCTTGGCCACTGTCCTAATTACAATCACTTTCCTGACAGCTTATAGGAGCTTTAAAGATACAACTCCTTTCAACTGTTTCTGGTTACTTTTAGAAATGCACATCAATATTTCCATTCATTGATAGAAACTATAACTTTTTGTTATAATTCTTTGCTTTTTAGCTTCCTAAGAGATTAAAATTTATGGACAATAGGGCAATTTTAAAATTTCATAAAAACACCTACTGAAGAATAATATATATATATACAAATGTAGACACACACTTACAAAAAACTATATATTAAAATACTGAGCAATGATATCTAGTATAAACACCATTGCAAATAGTTGACACAAAATTATGTAATTTACCAATTTTCTTTTTCCTTCCCTGGAATTAGAGGCATAACCTTCAGAAGCTCAGCTAACCCTTCCAAGTCCCAGTAACTAAAAGGTATAACATTTTGCATCTTCCAATAACAGGGTTTCTTTTGAATTCAATTTCAGAACTAAGTGCCACTTCTGGAGTCAGTTCATATCAGCTCAAAAGAACCAATTGTTACATTTTCAGGAATTTCACAAGCTAATTTAAATACTGCCATTATTAGAAATTAAATTATATTAACTTACAATGAAATAAATGACACTAAAAACAAGGGTAATAAATACTTAAAATGTATTACTTTCTAATTATTTTGTTACATTTTATGTTACCCATGTTCTATGTCTATTATATCTGTACCTGGAAATACTATATGGTGGTGTGTTAATGGCCAATTATCTCTTCAGTCTCTAGTTTCAGAAATGTCACATTGATAGATTGCAATAAACCATGGTGGGAGTATTTGCACCACAGAAATACGCAAATGCTACAAATCAGGTTCTCTCTCCTCTCTCAATCTTTTTTTTTTTTTTTTTTTTGGTGGAAACCTAATTGCTAAACACTTACCAGCACATTACTGACTAAGCCCCTCCTTGATAAAGCTGCAAAGTAGGAGCTGATAAGAAATTTCATAATATTGCTAAGGGAATGAATAGAGATTGCGTAAGTATATATAGATGAACAAAACTGGTTAAATTTGTCAACAACAAGGAAAGAATTGAGAAGGAGCCCGCAGTGAAAAAGGAAAGGTCACATATCATTAAATTATAGTATAATAAAACTACACAGAACCTAAGGGAACTTCTTGTTCAACATTTCATTTTAACAGATGATGAAACAGAAGTTTTGTTAGTTGCTCAATGGTTGAGCCAAACAAGATTCTAGCTTTAAATATTGCCAATACTGCCTGTTCTTTACCATATGGTTCATTGAGAAGGTCAAGTGTTCATTTTTTTTTCCTTCACCCATGCTGGTTTACCCAAATTATCTTTGGAAAACATAAGCTGATGCTAGAAGAAATGTATGCTGAAATGATACTTATATTTTGCCAATTAATCATGACTATTTCAAAATTTTTTATTATTTATATAGCTCATACAGTCTGATTTTATCAACTGTTTCTCACAATCTCTGACCCCAGAATAACAATTTATCCAATTTATCTTTAAAAGAAAATATCTGCTTTCCACTTAAAAACTAAAATTTAAATTTAGTCAACACCTGCTATGTGCTAGGTTGAACCACTTGGTAAGTATACATCATTAAACCTATTTTATAGAGTAAACTAAAGTCCATAGAATTTATGTAGTTTTTTCAAGGTGATGCAGTTAGGTAGCAGCAGTGCTGGGTTTCAAAACCAGTCCTGCTTCACTCTAAAGCCTGTTTTTGTTGTTGTTGTTGTTGTTGTTGTTGTTTCTTTTTTTCTGTCTCCTCTACTATGCTACTTTATCTCTTAGACATCTGTCTATAGAAAAAAAAAACAATAAAAAATTTTCCATGGTTGTGTGAAATTTCCAGATCATATTTGTGCCTTTTGGCATTTCAGATCATATCCAGGCAAAATTAAAATGTCAGTCATATTCAAGGTCACCCATCATTGTACATATTTGTCACTGTCATGAACTATTTAACCTGAAGTACGTCCACAACTGAAACTTAAAGTGATCTTCCAAAAGATAGATATCCTGTACTAAAACAAGGAAACGGGGGACAGGGTGTGAGAACACTTAAGGTCATGAAATATGGAGTCATTAGCACTATAGCAAAGTAACATAAGCAAACTGACAGCACAGGAGGAAGGAAAATTCTATTGTACTTTGGTACAGCAGGAAAATAAGGTACTAGGGGCAATGCAGAAGGGCTGGCAAATTTGAAACAAATTAAAGGCAATAACCTTAAATATAGTGATAATAGGTCTGTGGGATTCACAACTGTAGGACATCTTTAAATCAAATAACAGTGTTGGACTACAGGGTGGGTAATTTAATGACCAATAACCTTGCTGGTGTTTTGGCTGAAAAAGATACACAACATCTCATGGGCCTGATCTGATCAGCCCAAGGGCAAGGAGAATTTAATTTTCCCGTGAACCAGATAAAGTATTCATCAGTAACTAGAGCTTGCTTTCTCATATTACTAGGATCTACTTGTGAACTGGATTCCCTGCTCAGGTATTAAATACTACTTTGCAATGGGCCTCATAAGAAAGTGATAGAACAGTGTCAGTGTAAATGACAAATTTAATTTCCTTCTTCAGTAGTGGGGGCAAATTGCATTGTACCGTTCTAATACCCTCTTCTGGTTGAAAAATTTTACTAAATAACTGGCCCAAAGCAAGATTTCAGTCTGTGACCTTAGGAAAATAAAGAATGCTAACCAATATGATTGTTTCATGCATTAAAAGCATACAAAGGTACAGGTGTAGTACACAAACGTTGCTCACTGTTTTTCTTAATGTATCTTGTGGATCCTTCTATCTTAGCACATGAACTTCCACTTTTATAGTCTTCTTAGTATTTTATTATATAAAGAAGATCTTCATATTATGAAAAACAACTAGCTCTAGGGAGCTCCTTGGTGAAAATATAGGGTATTTCATGTTTGCTAAAAAATGTTTACCATTGATGACAAACATTATTACATACGCATCCCTGTGCATCTGTGCAAATATATTTGTATAATAAAGTCCTTTGCATGGAATTTGCAGGACATTGGGTATTGGTAGAAGCTGCAAAACTGCACAGCAAATTGGTGACACCAAATTGTACTCCTACCAACAGGAGATAATGTTTCCCCACTTCCAGACCAACTTTTTGTTATTTGTTATTCTGAATATTGAAAGTTGAAGGGAATTATTTTTCTTTTCTGCTGATGTCTAATAGTTTGTGAGGTTGAATGCCATTCCATATTATTAAATCCATTTCTTTTTCTGTGAGATCACTATTTAAGTCCTTTCATTTCCTATTTGGTAAAGGCCTTTCCTGTCATAAATTTGTAAGTTTTTATTGGTTTGTTTGTTTGGTTTTTACATATTAGACCTTGCCTAGCTTTTCTAGGCATTAATTTTTATCTATGTATCTCTAAGATCTCTTAATATGGTGATTATATCCAATAAATTAAACTTTCCAATCTACCAAGATATTAAAGACTTAAAAATAAGTAATATTTCACTAATGTGAGCCTTTCTCTTTCTTTGCTATTCGATAGAGAGATGAGATGCAAAGGTGTCAATGCCAAACATCAGAGATTAGACGGATGAAATTAATCACACTGGGACTGAGTAAATAACAAATTTATTAATTTATTGACCTATCCACAGATATATTCATCAAATATTTCCTAAATACTTACTGAGTTTCAGTTGTTTGCCTGATCTAAAAACAAGATCATTTTTACTTTAGTATATTTCATCTATTCCTAAGCAGTGTTTTAAAATTCCAATATAAATAATATGCAGTGTTATATTAGTTTCAGGTGTCAAATGCAGTGATTCAACACTTGTATTTATTAGTGCTCACTGTACAAGTATACTCTTAATCCCCTTCACCTATTTCACCCACCCCCCTTCAGCTCCTCTTTGGTAACCATCTGTTTGTTCTCCATAGTTAAGAGTGTTTTTTGGTTTCTCTCTTTGTGTGTTTTGTTTCTCAAATTCACATATGAGTGAAACAATATGGTATTTGTTTTTCTCTGACTGACTTATTTCACTTAGCATTATACCCTTAGGTCCATCCATGTTGTTGCAAATGGCAAGATTTCGTTCTTTCTTATAGCTGAGTAATATCGCTCTGTGTGTGTGTGTGTGTGTGTGTACACCACATCTTCTTTATCCATTCATTTATGGATGAATATTTGGACTTCTTCCATAATTTGGCTATTGTAAATAATGCTGCTATAAACATACAGGTGCATATCTCTTTTCAAATTAGTGTTTTCATATTTATAGTGGAATTACTGGTAGTAATTAGTGCTAATTCTATATTTATTGAAGAACCTCCATACTGTTTTCCACAGTGCCTATACCAATTTGCATTCCCACCAAGGGTACACAAGGGCTCCTTTTTCATGCATCCACACTAACACTTACTGTTTCTTGTGGTTTTGATTTTACCCATTCTGAGGTGGTATCTCATTGTGGTTTTGGTTTGCATTTCCCTGATGATGAGTGGTATTGAATATCTTTTCATGTGTCTGTGGCCATCTATATGTCTTCTTTAGAGAAATGTCTGTTGATGTCTTTTGCCCATTTTTGAATTGGATTATTTGTTTTTGTGTGTGTGTGTTCAGTTGTGTAAGTTCTTTATACATTTTGGATACTAACCCTTTATCCATTATGTCACTTGCAAATATTTTTTCCTGTTCAGTAAGGTGCCTTTTAGTTTTGTTGATTGTTTGCTGTGCAGAAGCTTTCTATTTTGATGTAGTCCCAATAGTGTATTTTCACTTTTGTTTCCCTTGCTTCAGGAGACATTTCTAGAAAAATGTTGTTACAGCTAATGTCACAAACATTGCTGCCAGTCCTCTCTTTTAGGATTTTTATGGTTCCAGGTCTCACGTTTAGCTCCTTAATCCATTTTGAGTTTATTTTTGTGTATGGTGTAAGAAAGTGGTCCAGTTTCTTTCTTTTCCAGGTTTCAGTTCAGTTTTCCCAACACCATTTGTTGAATAGACTGCCCTTTTCCAATTGCATATTCTTGCCTCTTTTGTCAAAGATTAAGTGACAATATAAACATGGGTTTATTTCTGGTCTCTCAATTCTGTTCCACTGATCTATGTATCTACCGTATTTTTCTTCTTTTTTCTTTCTTCCTTCTTTCCTTCCTTTTTTTTAAATACCATACCTTTTTGATTACTAATATTTGTAGTATATCTTGAAATCTGGGATTATGATACCTCTAGTTTTATTCTTCTTTTTGAAGATTTCCTTGGCTATTTGGGTTCATTGGTGGTTCCATACAAATTTTAGGATCGTTTGTTCTTGTTCTGTGAAAAATGCTATCGGTATTTTGATAGGGATTGTGTTAAATCTGTAGATTGCTTTGGGTAGTATATACATGTTAACAATATTTATTCTTCCAGTCCATGAGCATGGAATGTCTTTCCATTGGTTTGTGTCACCTCCAGTTTTTTAATTTTAATTCCTCTTTCTGCTACATCATTATTAGTGTACATAAATGCAATGGATTTCTGTACATTGATTTTTTTATCCTATGAACTTACTGAATTCATTTATCAATTCTAGTAGTTTTTTGGTGGAGTCTTAAGGGTTTTCTACAAAGAGTATCATGCCATCTGAAAATAGTGTAAGTTTTTATTCTTCCTTACCAGTTTCGATGTCTTTTATTTCTTTTTCTTGTCTGACTGATATGGCTAGGACTTCCAGTACTATTCTGAATAAAGGTGTAAGAGTGGACATCCTTGTCTTGTTTCTAACCTTAAGGAAAAAGCTCTCCATTCCTCAGAATTGACTATGATGTTGGCTGTGGGATTTTCCACATGTGGCCTTTAAAAATTTGAGATATGTTGCCTCTACACTACTTTCTTGAAAGTTTTTTGTAAAGAATGGATGTTGTACTTTGTCAATGGCTTTTTTTGCATCTGTTAAAATGATCATATGGTTTTTATCCTTTCTGTTGTTGATGTGATGTATCATGTTGATTGATTTGCAGATATTGAACCATCCCAGTAATAAAATCCACTTGATTGTGGTGAATGATTTTTTAAATGTATTGTTGAATTCAGTTTGCTAATATTTTAAGGAATTTTGCATCTATGCTCACCACAAATATTGGCCTATAGTTGTCTCTCTCTCTCTCTCTCTCTCTCTCTTTTTGGTAGTGTCTTTATTTGGTTTTTGTTTCATCATAATGCTGGCTTCATAGAATAAATTTGCAAGGTTTCTTTCCTCTTCTATTTTTTGAAATAGTTTGAGACGAATAGGTATTAACTGTTCTTCAAATGTTTGTTATAATTCAGTTGTAAAGCCATCTGGTCTTGGACTTCTGTTTGTTGGGAGTTTTGTTTTGTTTTGTTTGTTTGTTTACTGATTCAATTTCATTGCTGGTAATAAATCTGTTAAATTTTCTATTTCTTCCTGATTCAGTTTTGGGAGGGTGTATGTTTGTAGGAATTTATTTATTTTTTGTATGTTGTCTAATTTTTTGGCATATAATTTTCACAATATTCTCTTATAATCCTTTGTCTTTCTGTGGTGTTGGTTGTTATTTCTCTTCTTTTATTTCTAATTTTGTTTATCTGAGTTCTCTCTCCCTCTCTCTTATTGATGAGTCTGGCTAAATGTTTATCAATTTTGTTGATCTTTGATGATCTTTCATTGATCTGCTCTATTGTTTTTTTAGTTTCTATTTCATTTATTTCTACTCTAATATTTAAAGTTTACTTCCTTCTAATGGTTTTAGGTTTTGTTTGTTCTTCTTTTCCTAGCTCCATTAGGTGTAAGGTTAGCTTGTTTATTTGACATTTTTCTTCCTTCTTGAGGTAGACCCATATTCTATAAACTTTCCTCTTAAAATAGCTTTTGCTGCATTCTAAAGATTTTGGAACATTGTGTATTAATTTTCATTTGTCTCCATGTATCTTTTTGTTTCCTCTTTGATTTCTTGGCTGACCCATTCATTGTTTAGTAGCATTTTATTTAACCTTAATGTATTTGTGTTCTTTATTTTCTTGTGGTTTATTTCTAGCTTCACAGTGTTGTAATCAGGCAAGATGGATGGTATGATTTCAATCTTGAGTTTGTTGAGCTTGTTTTGTGACCTAATATGTGATCTATTCTTACAGAATGTTTCATTGCACTTGAGAAGAATGTGTATTCTGCATTTTCAGGATGAAAAGTTCTAAATATATCTGTTAGATCCATCTGCTCCAATGTGTCATTCAAAGCAACTATTTTCTTATGGAAATTCTATTTGGATGATCTATCCATTGATATAAGTGGTGTATTAAAGTCCCTTACTAATATGGCACTACTATTGATTAGTTCCTTTATGTTTGTTATTAACTGTTCTATACATTTGGGTTCTTTCAAGTTGGGTGCATAAATATTTACAATTGTTACATCTTCTTGTTGGATTGTTCCCTTTATTATTATACAATGTCTTACTTTGTCTCTTGTTACCGTCTATTTTGTACAATGTAAGTATTGGTACCCTGGCTTTCTTTTCACTACCATTTGCATGATAAGTGCTTTCTGTCCCTTTCATTTTTTTTAAACTGCATGTGTCTTTAGGTTTGTAATGAGTCTCTTCTAGGCAGCATATAGATGGATCTTGCTTTTTTATCTATATTGTCACCTTATGTCTTTTGATTGGAGTGTGTAGTCTATTTACATTCAAAGTAATTATGGATAGGTATGTACTGCCATCCTGTTACTTGTTTCATGATAGTTTTGTAGTTCTTTCCTGTTACCTTCTTCTCTTGCTCTCTTCACTCATAGTTTTCTGCCTTTCTTTAGTGATATGCTTAGATTCCTTTATCTTTGATTTGTGGTTACCATTAGTTTTGTATATAAATCTTGTGCAATTAGAAGTCTACGTTAAGTTGATGGTCACTTAAGTTTGAACCCATTTTTTACTCTTCTCCCCTCTCCTTTTCATACTTTACATCCTTTTATTTTTTTAAACCCTAGACTGATTTTTATAGATATATTTAATTTTACTGCTTTTGTGTTTCCTATTTTTCTTACTCCCATTTATGGTCTTTTCATTCCCCTCAGAGTCCCCTTTAACATTTCTCATAGGGCTGATTTAGTGGTCATAAATTCTTTAACTTATTTTTGTCTAGGAAACTATCTTTCTTTCTCGTCTGGCTGGATAGAGTATTTTTAGTTGCATATGTGGTTTTTGTTGTGTGTGTGTGTTTTTTTTTCCTTTTTTTTTCCTTATAGCACTTTGATTATATCATGCCACTCCCTTCTGGCCTGCAAAGTTTCTGCTGAAAATTCAGCTAATAGCCTTAAGGGGTTTCCCTTGTATGTAACTGTTTTCATCCTGCTGCCTTTAAATTTCTCTTTTTTACTACATTTTTTACCATTTCAATTATTGTGTATATTGGAGTGTATCTCCTTAGGTTTATTTTGTTGTGGGCTCTCTGTGCCTTCTGGATCTGGATTTCTGTCTCCTTCCCTAGATTCAGTTAGTTTTCAGCTATTATTTCTTCAAAATATATTTTATGCCCCCCTTTTTTCTCTGTTCTTCCTTTGGGATCCCTATAATGCAAACGTTATTACACTTGATGGTGTCACTGAGTTCCCTAAGTCTATTTTCACTTTATATGGTTTTTGTTCTTTCATGTTCAATTTGATTACTTTCCATTACTCTGTCCTCTAGGTCACTAGTTTAATCTTCTGCTTCTTCTAGTCTACTACTTATTCCATCTTGTGTATTGTAAGTTTCATTTATTGAGTTCTCCATCTCTGTTTTTTTTAAGTCTACTATCTCTTTGTGAAGTGTCTCACTGAGGTAGGTCTTCCATTCTTTTCTCAAGTCCAGTGAGTATCTTTATGACCATTACTTTAAATTCTCTATAAAACATATTATTTATCTCCATTTTGTTTAGCTCTCTTACTTTGATTTTGTTCTGTTCTTTCATTTGTGACATATTCCTCTGCCTCTTCATTTTGGCCAACTGTCTGTGTCTCTTTCTATGTGTTAGGAAAGTCAGTTATGTTTCCTACTCTTGAAAATAGTGGCCTTATGAAGAAGAGGTCCTATAATGCCTTACAGTGCAATGTGCCCTGTTCACCAGAACCTGGTGTTGCATGATCTCTGCTCTTATGGCTAAGCAGGTTTTGCTTTTATCCAATTATGTTCAGTGGCTCTCTTTGCCTATTGTGGGCAGGATTTGGTCCCTGTGCTATTAATGGGTCAGTCTGGGGTCACTTTGGGCTTGAGTTGAGACAAGCTTCTTTGCTATATCTCCTCAGGGCTGCCTCTTTCAGGTCAGGGACTCAATTTCTTCTCCCCATCCCAGCTTTCCCAGGATACTGCTGAATTTTAAAGTCCCAGATGGTAAGCCCTGCTGATTGAAAGAACTCACAAAATTCAGCTCCTCTGGTTTTCAAAGCCAAATATTATGGGGATTCATCTCTGCCACGTGGACTCCCTGGTATGAAAGCCTGTTTCCCTTCCTTCTTAATACCTATGGCATCCTTCCTTCCCTTGGACCCTGTTTAGCTCTGGAACAGTTCTCTGCCCTTCCTACCCTCTGCAGTATGACCTCTTCTCTACATTTAGCTGTGGAGAGTTTGTTCTGCCAGTCTTCAGGGTCAGTTTCTGGGTTATTTATACTGATGTGTAAATATCCGGGGGACAAGGTGAGTTTAGGCTTCTCTTACTCCTCCTCAACAGTTCTTAATCATAGCACATCTAATCAAGAAAGTTATACATCTTCAAGATTTCTATTCTTTTTACAAAAAAAAAATTTAATGTTTGTTTATTTTTGAGAGACAGAGCATGAGTGGGGGAGAGGCAGAGAGAGAGGGAGACACAGAATCTGAAGCAGGCTCCAGGCTCTGAGCTGTTAGCACAGAGCCCGAGGTGGGGCTTGAACTCAGGAACTGAGAACCATGAGGTCATGACCCGAACTGAAGTCAGATGTTTTGCCGAATGAACCACCCAGGTGCCCCTCAAGATTTCTATCTAGTCTTAATGAATGTTTGCCCATTAGGAATGTATGAGATGCTGGTAATAACTCAAATATGACAGGAGGGATTTCTTTTCCTTGAAGGAGATTATCACACAAAACCCAGAGTTAGGCAACACAGTACTGGTATAGTGGGTTTTGAGTTATAGAGACTCCTCTATATTTCTGCTTTGTCGTCCTTATGCATGGCTTCCACTTCCAATCCTCTTTAATGACATAACATTGCTTCTGGATCTCCAGCCACCATACCTCTGTTCAAGGCAACAAGCTGGAAGAAGCAGATGTGAGGAAAGGATCACTTGCCTTCAAGGAAGTCAACTCCTTTTAAATAGCTTTCCTTAAATCTTACCCAATGCTTCTCATTTAAATTTCACTGGATGTGTTAATGAACTTGATAGCGGTTCATTTCAGCAATGTGCTCATATATCAAACTACCACACCTTAAATATATACAATTGTATTTGTCAATTATACCTCAAATAGGCTGGGGGAAAATCATCTCACTGGCCTCATTATTAGCAAAAGAATTTAAGTAAATAAGTTGTTAATGTTGATATTGTTGTTTTTACTGTTTGTTCTTAACCTGGGCACATTCATCGTAAAGAAAAAGAGAATGGAAATTAAGTACCAAATTCAACTGCACCATAAATTGCTTAATTATTTAGGAGGCAGTCTTCCAGGATCCGTATGCTTGAAAACACAGCAAGAATGAGGACATATACTCTGCCCCTAATATATATTAGTATGCTGAAGAGACCTCCCACCTGAGGTTCCAGAGAGAAGAACCCTAGCTTAAAGCCATTGCCTTTAGGGCACTATGCTCCTTGGCATTTTTTATATTTTGCCTCTTATTCCTTTATATTCTTCCTCCCATTCCTCACACAAAACAAGACACTGAGTTCAAGTTAGTTTTTTCTTCTTTTCTGATAACCACAGAAGTTTAGATCCTTATTAACTGATGTACTTTTCTGCCTCCCTTTCTCCAGGCTTAAACTCCATTCTTCCTAGTTACTAAAACCATCTGGATCTTCTAAATCATTCTAAGTATCCCTTCATTCAAAAAACCTTCATTTATTTTGTAAGCCTTATTAAAAATAAACAAACAGGGGTGCCTGGGTGGCTCAGTCAGTTAAGTGTTCAACTCTATATTTTGGCTCAGATCATGGTCCCAGGGTTGTGGGATTCAAACTCACATTGAGCTCCAACTCCACACTGAGCATAGAGCCTGCCTAAGATTCTCTCCCCGTCTCTGCTCTTCCCCCGCTCACAAGCAAGCATACAGGCTCTTGCGCGCTCTCTCTCTCTCTCTCTCTCTCTCTCTCTCTCTCTCTCTCAAATAAACAAACAAGCAAACAAACAATAAGCTTTATTCTTGCATATAAGACTCTCTGCAGTCTAGCCCTTATGGTCTTGCCAATATGATCCTCTAAAAGTGCCTGGTTCATTCTCACTCTGTATCTCTCCTCATGCAGTTCACCTTCCTCTCTTTGCCAAATCCTCCAGAGGCTAGTTCAAGTTCCCCTTGCTGCACAAAGACAGAAAGATGTCAGGGAGTCTCCTCACCCCATGGCATCTTTTTCACAGTAAAAGTGAGTCCTTCTGTTCCTGGATACTTGTCTGCAGCACTCCCTGACATGTTCTGGTTTCTAGCCATCTTTTTCGTGTTTGCATTCCTTATTTGTATTGTTTGCATCTAACACAATATGGATGCCCACTCTCTGAAGAAGCCTCTTGTCAGTTTTTTGAACACACAGTAGGCTGTCAACATGTCTATTGGTTGAAGGTAATTTTTTTCCTCCTGTATATTTCTTTTGTGATCAAAATTCCTCTTTCTCATTATGCCTGCCTCTCAATTTCTAACCAAAATTGTATCTGGGCCCAAACTCCCAATCTGATGTTCCACAGAGTCAGAATGCATCATCCTCAGAGGTCAAGACATTCTACAATTGGCTGAATATTAGCATAAGGCCTGGGATGGAACTGAATTATAGGCTCCTTTTTAACCGCATGATTTCCACTGGGTTTTATTTTCTGTTTGCTTGTTAATAGAAATGCCCATAGGCAGTGGCCCCAGATCAAAAGTATGGACCTAATAGAATCTAAAAGTTCATGTTTAATTTTAAAATCAGACTCCCTTCAGATTCCCAGCATTGCCAAAATTCATCTGAAAAGCAGAAAATGTCATTTTCCTTCCACCTTCAAAAGCAGCTGAACAAAATTTAAATACATCTGGTTATAACAAACAAGCTAGAAAGTGCACCACAATTGGGACAAGTTTGAACCCAGATCCAATTTTTATGACTGAGTTAGAAAGCCCTTGAAAAATGGGGCTCGTGGTGCAATCCCTGCTGGGGCATTAACTGAAGCCTCTTTGGCGAGAAAGACTGAAGTAATAAGTATGAGTGGCATTTTCCCAAAGCAGGTTAAATACCCCAATAGAAACCTAGAAGAAATTATACATAAAGGTTCTCCCAGGCAGCTTGAGTCAATTTGACACCTCTTCTTTGCATGTAAATTCCCTTCATGACAAATCACATTCTACAATTTGTGGGATAAATTAGATGCTTTTATGAGTGTTACTGCCACAGCTTTTGGAGCTAAATAAATGTGACAAAAATAATAGACTTTTGTTTGTTTCTTTGCATGTTTAAAATTTTCCCTTGAAAATGTAAGCTGAGATTATTTGAAGGAAAGACCCTCATTGGCCATTCTCTTCCTTATGACTCCAATTTGGTAATAGCTAATGAAACAAAGATGGTGTACCCATTTTTAAGGAGGGTGATTGAATGAGGCTCAGGTCCTCTTTTGAGATGGATTGCTGTTCCTGAGGTAATGGGATGAGTTAATTTTACCTTTCTGATCTTTCAGAGGATCCACTCTTGCTTGATCCCTACCAGAGTGCACTAGCCAGGCAGGCAAGGGTATGCAAGGCTTTTCACTGAAGAAATATTTACTCACTGGGTCATGAATAACTTCTACCATATTCCTATTGATTTGGAAAACTTGTTAAAGTTAGACTGTAGATTTGAAACTCTACCTAATGAATATGAAGATTTGGTATAACACAGTGGTTAAGAGATGAATTTTGGGGGCACTGACTGGGGCTCAGTCAGTTAAGCATCTGACGTAGCTCAGGTCATGATCGTGCGGTTCGCAGTTCCTGAGTTCAAGCCCCACCTCGGTCTCTGTGCTGCCAGCTCAGAGCCTGGTGCCTGTTTCAGATTCTGTGTCTCCCTCTCTCTCTGGCCCTCGCCTACTCAGGCTCTGTCTCTCTCTGCCTTTCAAAAATAAATAAACATGATAAAATTTTTTTTAAAAGAGATAAATTTCGGAACCAGTTTGTGGTAAACTCTGAATTCCACTACTTATTAGCTACATGACCTTGGGAAAATTATTTAAAGTCTTTGTGTTTTATATAAAAGGGGCTTAGAATAATGCCTGGATCATGTTATTTTTTGTCCCTATTTTCCAGTAAAAACCTACTACTGCAGATCTGTGAGGTCTCCTGTCAGACCTCCCAAGAGTTCACATTTGGAATATATTGCTTCTGGAGTGTAAGCCTCTGTTTATGCTATTTCTCTTGTCAGAAATGCCTTTCTCTTGCCCTTCCCTGCCCTTTTTTGAAAATTCTTGGATTTGGGGATTAAGCCTGCTTATTGACTTTTTCCCTGGCACTTTCCCTTACATCTGGCAGGTTGTTTTCTGTTTTCTGGGTTTTTTTGTTTTGTTTTGTTTCGTTTTTTTTTTAAGATCTCTTTACTACCTGTGATCTCTTTACCTTTCACCCACATATCATATATTACATTCATGTACTGTGGTGAATATTTATCTAATAATGCCCTAAGAGTAAGGTATCTGATTTTTTTTTACTTAATTCTATACCTTCTTTAGTATCTAGCAATATTAGCCTATGATTTAATCATACCTCATGAAGAAGTTTTCCATGGCCATTCAAATGTATTCAGGATATAGATTTACTTCTGCAACCATGAAGATACTGTTTGGCAAAAACATCTGAAGTCCTATCTTTCTATGATGATACATATTAGAAATGGTCTCAAGGCATGTATATTAGGGATTACTTATCCAAATTTTTTTCTATCCCTATCTAGAGAAAGCTAGGGCATCTACTGTGTGCTATTCTTTGTGGTCTCTTCAGCACTTGGGCTTTTCTACCCTTTTCCAACAATTTGACATTCATAATTGGCAGAATAGTTTCCTTATCTTCATTTCAATAACTAGCTGGAGGCTATTGACCAGAATTAGTCTTTTCAGTCCCTTTGTGAGATCAATCCATGATTTAGTTCTTCACCTTGTATTGGATGCAATTCCCTTGGATGAACTTCCACTAATCCATTGCCTCCATGACAATCCCATACTTGGAAGCTTTGCTGTACCACGTTTCCTTTGACAAGACACTTTGTAGTTCTGTGCTTATTCATTGCACTTGATCAACCTTCACTGAATTCTTACCGAAGAGGATTCTTCTGCCCCTGATAATTGCTGTTTTCCTGAAATTCTTTTATCCCTTTGACTCAGACCCTTTGTTGTGTGGCTATCTCCACATGGCTTAGAGTTCTGCCCCTATAGCTAACATTATTTAGGACAGTTCCATGGATATCTTAAACACTCATTACATCCTTGGTAAGAAAATAAATGCAGCAAGTTCTCAGTTGCTGGACATTCTATTAACAGAAACTGTTGATTAAATGGCACTTTGCACTCCTCCAGGAACTTATATTTAAAGTTATTGGTGATATTTTCTTATATAAATAGCAATATATACATTTGGGATCTGTAAAGAGAAACTATTATTTTCATAATAATTTTAATTATAGTTGCAGTATACTAACCCTCAGTGAATTACTATTCCATGTTTGTACTGTATAATAAACATCTTAATCTGGATATAATAAAAACTAAAACCCTATATAAGCAAGCTCTGTTCAGAACCCTGTGGAATATATTTGTAGCTTGCCTTGGATTTTTTAAGTCTCAAAAGTCTTTATCTTACATTAAAACACGTGTTTATAAAATACAGTAGGTATAGATCATGATGTGTAAAAATTAAGTCATGGAGTTCATCGGAATTCTAAAAGATGCCACTCTCAAATTTTAGACCATATTTTCATTATTATAAGCCTGTATTAATATGTCCTTAACATTGCCACATAGCATTCAATTCAGGGGGAAAAACTCTTAAAGGGAAACAGCAGCCATGGGTAAGTTAAGGAATACCATTATGCACATAGCTCACAGATGGCTCTATGTGTCTGTTTTAGAGACCTTGGTTAAGTCGCATTTCCTCTTTACCTTTCAAAGTCTTACCTTCATTCCTTACCTACCGTCTTCATTTGCTTCCTCCTCTTGTCTCCTTTCATTTAATTTTTCCCCTTAAATAGGGACTAAAATTTTAAAGAGAATGGAAACTAAATGACAGGAAGGTGTATCTGTAGCACTCATGTAAAGATAAGAGATTTGGAGTTCAACACAACCGTTGTTTCATATGAACAAAAATGTGAACAAATGTAAGGACACTTGAGTAACAAATAGAGTGACAAGTAATCATAATGAAATTTGGGTAAATAGTATTATTTTTAGAATGATAACCAGGAGAACATTTTATCCTGACTATAGAAAGAGTTCATTCTTTTTTTTTCTTTTTTTGAGAATTTTAAATAGGACAAGGAAGGAGAGAATGTCTGCATGTATTCAGATCAAGAAACAAAGGAAGGTAAGATTTGGAAGTAAAGTTCCCTATTTAAAAGTTCGCTTGGCAATGAGTCATCCTACACAGTAACAATGAGCCTTTGTACTTACCGGTGGCTTTTGTACAAAGATCTCACCAGGCAAAAAGCTGCAAAGAGCACCCATTCTCATTTCAGATGGACGACAACTAAATCAGAAACAAGAGGGCAGAATAAAGATAGGTTTTGAATACTTCATTATTGCCTCTCAGTAACTGCACATTTTTCATTAAAAAACGAAGTGTATTTTACATATCATTAAATGTACAGGTTTTAAGTGCACAATTCAATGAGTTTTGAAAAATGATCACATATCATCCTGACCCCTGTCAAGATATAGAACATTTTTTTACCCCAGAAAGTTCCCTTGACTGGAAAGTTAATCTATACCCCTCCTGCCACAAGGCAATCAGTACTCTGATTCCTTCTTTCATCATAGATTAGTGTTGTCAGTTCCACAATGTAATATAAATTAAATCATACAGCATGTGCATTCATGTTTCTGGCTTTTTCATTTATCACAATATTTTTAGTGACTTTTTTTAAAAAAGCAGTATTATATTTAAAGAAAAACTATTAGGATAATACAGAAAATTCTCATATATCCCATACCCAGTTTCCTCTCCGATTAACATCTAACATTAATATGGTAAATTTGTTACAATTAAACAACCAATACTGATACCCTTTTTAAATATTTTTTAATGTTTTATTCATTTTTTTTGAGAGGGAAAGAGGCAGAGTGCGAGTGGGGAAGGGGCAGAGATAGAAGGAGACACAAAATCTGAAGCAGGCTCCAGGCTTTGAGATGTCAGCACAGAGCCCAACGCAGGGCTCCAACCCCCCAACCACGAGATCATGACCTGAGCCAATGTCAGACGCTTAACCAACTGAGCCACCAGGTGCCCCCTGATACATTATTATTAAGGGAAATCCATTCTTTATTCAGATTTCCTTAGTTTTTATCTAATGTCCCACCCAGGATGCCAGATTAACTTAGTCATCATGTCTTCTTAGGCTTCTGGTTATGACGGTTTCTCAGACTTTCCTTGTTTTTGATGACCTTGGCATTTTTTTTTTAAATGTTTTTATTTATTTATTTTTGAGACAGAGAGAGACAGAGCACGAGCGGGGGAGGGATAGAGAGAGAGGGAGACAGAATCCAAAGCAGGCTCCATGCTCTGAGCCGTCAGCACAGAGCCCGATGCAGGGCTCGAACTCATGGATTGTGAGATCATGACCTGAGCCGAAGTCGGATGCTCAACCGACTGAGCCACCCAGGCGCCCCTGCATTTTTTAAGGTTAGTGGTAAGATAGTCTGTACACTGTTCTGCAATTGAAATTTGTCTGATGTTTTTCTCATGCATAGACTAGAATTATAAGTTTTCGGGAGGAAGACCACAGAGGTAAAGTGACATTTTTGGTATATCATATCAAGGGTGCAAACTATCAAATGGTTAATCCTGATGTCAAATTGATCAGCTGTCTCAGGTGGTGGTTGTTTGGTTTCTACACTGTAAACATACCCTTTTCCCTGTCTGCATAATAACTTGAAGTTCATCCATTTTGTTTTATGGACCAGCAGTTTGTTTCTTTGTATTGCCGAGTAGTGTTCCATTCTATGGTTATACTGTACTTTATTCAGCAATCCTATGGTCAAAAAATATTTGTGCTTTTTCCATTTGGAGCTATTTCTGAACAAGGCTGCTATGTACATTCTTGTACACATTGTGTGTGTGTGTGTGTGTGTGTGTACATATGGTTTTATCTCTCTTGAGTAAATGACTATAAATAAAATGGTTGGATTATAAGTTTAATGTACATCTAACTTTGTAAGAAAATACTTGACCAATTCACAAAATAATTACACCATTTTACACTCCTATCAGCCAGATCTGAAAGTTCTAATTGCTTCACATCTTCCCTAACTCTTGGTATTGTGACCGCTTTAATTTTAGCCCTTCTAGTGGTTATATAGAGATATTTAATTGTGTTAAATTTTTATTTCCTTTGTGATTAATGTCATTGAGAATATTTTCATGTACTCATGGCCATTTATATTCCTTCTCTTTTAACTACTCAGTTACCACAGAAGTGCTTTTTCTACTCTCCATAGGATTTCAGTGATATCCTTGTCGAGAATCATTTGAATGTCTAAGTATGGATCAATTTCTGTGTTCTTTATTTTGTTCTATTGATTTATTTTATTATCTAGCAAATATCACACTCTCCTGATTACTATTATCTTCTAATAATTCCTTACATCAGGTAGTGTAAATCCATCATATTTGTTTTTTTTATTTTAATTTTTAACTTTTAAAAACATTTATTTTGAGAGAGAGAGAGAGCACTTGTGGGAGAGGGGCAGCCAGAGAGAGAGAGAGAGAGAGAGAGAGAGAGAGAGAGGGAATCCCAAGTAGGCTCTGTGATGTCAATGAAGAGACTGATGAGGAGTCAATCTTACAAACCATGAGATCATGACTTGAGCCAAAAACTGAGTCAGAAGTTTAACCAACTGAGCCACCCAGGTGCCCCAAGATACTCTTCTTAAAATATAAGAAACAGTACATTACAATAATATGAGATGGGTGACAAATTTGTATGACTTGCAATAGCAATCAGATTTCATAAAAGTTTAATTTATTGACTGGATTGTTCTGAGGCACAAGGTTAGTGTGAGATTTGGTAAATACCTGTGGGATTCTATTCATGGAATTATTTTAGGTAGTTGATAAACTTCTAGTTAGAATAAAGCTAAGAGACAGTTAAAATAACTATGAGACATTATTAATAAGTTATTAAACTGATTCTCACAATGTATTTATCTGTGAAAGGAAAGGTATTTATTGGAAGAGAATTTTGATTCAGTAAAACAACCAAGATTCATTATAGGTTTCTTATTTTTGGAATTTGAAATTTTCATAATGCAGAAAATTAACTAAAAAGTACAGCTACAGAAGAACTAATAGAAATCCAACAGCAAGATGACAAAGCCATATTGATGATTACATTAAAAACAATTAGACTAAATATAAAAATAAAAGGAAGAAATTCTCAGACTGCATAAAAAGGTAATGCTAAAATGTGTGTTATTTTCAAGATATATATTTTAAATTTGAAAACACAGTTAGCTTGAAAGTAATAGTATGGAGTACATATCATGAAAATCATAATCATAAGAAAGTGAGAAAGCTCAAATAATGAATTATAAAGTCATCTTTGAAACAAGGAAAATAACCAATAAAAAAGATGTATAGTCAAGGGTGCCTGGGTGGCTCAGTTGGTTAAGTGTCTGACTGCTGTCCAAGTCATGATCTCATTGTTTGGTTCTTGAGTTTGAGCCTGGCATCAGGCTTTCTGCTGTCAGGGCAGAGCCTGGTTCAAAGATCCTCTGTCCTTTTTTCTCTCTGCCCCTCCCCCATTCTCATTCTCATTCTCTCTCTAAAATATAAATAAACATTTAAAAAACATTTAATAAAAAGTGTATAATGATAAGTGCATCAATTAATCAAGGTAACATAAGAATCCTAAATGTCTATGCATTTAATAATAGAATTTCAAATTAAATGAATCTGAAATAATTTAAAGGAGAAATACAAAATACATAATTATACTTGAAGATTTTAACATGTGTCTCTTGTCTCTTGATAATTGATAGAAAAAGAGGCAAAATGAGTAAGAATATAGAAGACTTGAACAACACTAATAAACAATTTGACCTAAGTGGACATTTATAGTGGACCAAAAAAAAAAAAGCCAAAGTCAGACTTTTCAAATATACATGGAGTATTCTATAAGATAAACTATATTCTTAGTCAAAAGAACAGATAGCAAAAAACAAGGAAATACAAATTGTGTTCTGACCAAAACATAATGATGTTACAAACATTTTTTTAATGCTTAGAGAATCCCTAGTGTGTGAAAATTATAAAAAGTCTAAGTCAAAGAAGAAGTGCAAAATAAATTAGAAAATATTCTGAAATAATTATAACAAAATGAATGAAAACAAAATACCAGTTTGTGTGATTCAGTTAAAATAATGTTTAGATTAACATTTTTATATGCAAATATTTATATTAGAAAAGAATAAAGCACTGAAATCAGTGATGTAAACTTCTATATTAAGAGGCTAGAAAAAGAAGAGCAAATTAAATCCAGAGTAAGTAGAAGATAAAAACTAATTAGAAGAAAGCAGAAATCAATGATGTAGAAAGCAAAGCACAGCAGAGAAATGAATAAAATTATACTGCCTATTGAGATTGGTTAGAAAACAAAGAGAGAAAACATAAATGAACAATGGTAGGACTGAAAGAGCAGACACGTATCATTAAAGGTTCTGTAGGTATTAAAATTATAATAAAGAAATTTATGGTTAATTTGATGCCGATAAATTCCACCACTTGGAAGAAATGGATTAAAAAGAAACAAAGTACCAAAGAGAGTCAAGGAGAAATAGAAAATCTAAACAGCTCTGTGTATTAAAGAAAATGAATTCATAATAAAAAAAAGTTTCCATAAAGAAAAACTAGGTTTCTGATGGCTTGTCTGTTGAAATTTAACATGTATCTAAGGACAAAATAATATTATTTTATAGGAAGTCTTTCAGCATTACTGAAATGTAATTACTTACTTTCCTCAGTAAGAGGAAATTCTTACTCATTTTTTGAGGTCAGCACAATCTGGAAGCCACACCAGACAAAAACATTACAATAAAAATACAGACCAAAAATAATATAAGCATGTTTTTTAAATATTAGAAAATGGAATGAAATATAAAGAGATAACTCATGATTAGGTGAAATTTATCAGAGGAATGCAAGGTTGGTTGGTTTAATACTTGAAAATCATTCAATGTAATTCAAAACATTAACAGAATAAATGATTAAATTTATATGATCTTCTCAATATATGCAGAAAAAGTATCTGGCAAGATTTCCCACATTTATAATGAAAATTCTCAGCAAGCTAGGCATAAAAGGAAATTCAACAATCTAATCAAGAGCATTTACAAATAACTTACGCCTTGCATCATACTTAATGATAAAAATTTGTATACATTGTCCCTAATATTTGGAAAAACACAAAGATGTACCCTTCATACCTCTATTTAACATTACAGTGGAGGTTCTACTTTGAAAAATAAGTGGGTAAGGAAAAAATTATAAGTAAAACTATCTTTAAACAGTGATGTTTATTATTTTGGTTAAAAATATTAAGGATTCTATCAGTCTAGCAAAATATTTACAAAGATGAATATAAAAAATCAATTGTATTTCTATATTTTAGCAGCAAAAACAGGGAAATAATTTTTTAAATCTACAAACATTCGAAATACCTAAAAATTAAAAAATATATATGTGCATAATTTATCTAATAAAAGGTACAAATCATTGCTAAATGAGAGTAATAATAATAACTTAACAAATAGAGAATTAAATCCTATCCTTGTTTTGAAACTCAATACGTCTATAATATTGATTCTTACCAAATTTATCAATAGATTCAATGAAATTCTAAACAGAGGCCAACATACTCTTTGTAGAAATTAACAAGTAGATCCTAAAACATGCATGGAAATATGAAATGATTTTAACTCACAGTTTCTGAGATGGAGCCCTAAGTCACTTGGGCTCAAGCTGACAGTGAGGAGCCTACTTTGGATTCTCTCTCTCTTTCTCTCTCTCTCTCTATCTTACTTTGAGTAAAGGACTTTTGTGCAAGTAGTTTATTTTGAAGATGATCAAGGGAATAGGAGTGAGGGATCAAGGACTGTTAATTAGGAAAAGTGGGAAAGCCAATCTAAGCGTAAGCCTCTGAAGTGACCACTGTGGACCATAAGGGTTGGGAATACCTATAAAACATATAAAATGTCACATAAACTTTGGCTTTCTAAAGGATGGGAAGTGAGGGCTTTTATATACTCACTGCTTGAAGGTTACCCTAGAAGAAATATCCTTGCACTTAAAGGCCACACTAGTGAGAGACGAGTGGGCTCCCACATCATGGGACAAACCTCAAGGCAGGAACACCTCAGGTATGAACGTTTATAGCACAATGTGAATTCAAACTGGCATAATTACAACTTAGAGCAGAGAGGCAATAGCATACCTAATTGTAGGTCAACATAAAATTCTGATTCAAAAGCTTGGAAAAAGAAGTTAACTTAAAAAAATAGAAAGACAAGTGGTTACAAAAACCAATATTAGATTATCCTAAACTAATAAATTTAGTAAGTTTATACAAGCACCTGAGATTAGAATGAGAAAGAATATCTTCCTTGGGGAGTCCTTGCTCCTAAGCAGGAGAGATTACAGTGAGGAAGTTCACCCTTTGCCAGAACTAGCTGAATTTAGTAAATTCAAATTTCGGAAAAACAACAGGAGGCTAAGGAAGTGAGAGTCTAGAACGGAATCATTGTAAACCATTTAAACAACAACGACAACAACAAAAACATACACATGGTAAGGAAACTGGAGAATTCAGGTGCAAATGGTCAAAACCTTGATCATAGGGTTTGACATCTCAAAGAGAAAAGACGATAATTTGGAAAGTAATGAAAAGTCACTGGGAGTGGGAAAGGAGAATACAAACAGGAAAAAACTAAGGTAGTCCTTTCCAGAGTAAAGCTAACTAGGATTGTGTTGTCACTTACACTATTATTAAACTTAGGGGTTATTTCCAAATACATACCAGAGTGTGGTATATAGATTTCAATCCATCACTAGTGACATTGATTTCATCATACAGATTTGAGACTTGGGAAAGCATTTAGATAGATCATAGCTTTTTTCATTAGGTATTGATTACAAAAGTATTTTGGGGCACCTGGCTGGCTCAGTCAGTGGAGTGTGTGACTCTTGATCTTGGGGTTGTAAGTTTGAGCCCCATGTTGTTTGTAGAGATTACTTAAAATAAAATATTTTCAAAAAAAGTATTTTGTAAGTCTATCGCATAATTAATAAGATCTTTATGAATGTTAAGATATTTAGAACATACCATATATTGACTATATGTCATAATTAGTAAACACAGTATATATATATTCATACATACATACATAACATACACAGCCATGTGGGGCACCTGGCTGGCTCAGTCCGTAAAGTATATGACTCTTGATCTTGGGGTTGTGAGTTTGAGTCCCACATTGGGTATAGAGAACCCTTAAAAATAAAGTGTTTAATATATATATACATACACACACACACACACACAGATCCATGTACTTTGTGTTATTCTAAATTAAAATTTTGTTTAGTTTAAAGATAAACAGACTAAAGTACCCTAAATTCTCTTTGGAACTAGACATTTCCTAATTTAGGCACAAATAATTTATTCAATTTTAAAAGACATTGTTCACGATTACCTTAAGCTACTTAGTAATGTTTGACATTGATGATAAAACACGCAAATTATAATAATGAGATGTGATTTTAGTTCTTTGGGTGTGTGACTGGAATTTGTAAATTAAAACTTCCATACTAAAAATAGTCCTAATTTCTTATTAGATCACCATCAAGCATTGACTGTTTGAATCAGTCCTTTGACTAGAATTGATATTAACAAAATACTGAGTATGAATCCTAACAAGGACACCATGAACACACATACTTTGTTTCCATATGGCTTGAGTTATAGCCACTTGTCTATGCACATTGCACCTTTATGCATTCAGAATACATTGTTAGGTAAATATTTTAACCAGAAAACATTCATATGATGAAGTATACCTCTCTGACTCTAAACATAAGTACAATTTTACTAGGAGAAAAATGGTATCCTTGGGTAATTTCGCTGTTTTTTTTTTTTTTTTTGGTCCTGGTTTCCAGTGAATGCCAAAACTCAGAAAAATGAGCACTTCTGAATTTAACCCTTATGAAGGGTAAAACCATTGTAACATGTCACTGCCCTCTACAGGATGCAAATATAAGTTGTTTGGGTGGAACTTTCTTTTCTGCGCATAATTTCAAAATGAAACTCTCAAGCAAGGATCCAGAATTTAAAACAGCAGTGGCAAAGCAAAGGAGGGTGCAAGAGATCCAAACTGAGGTTTCTGTAAAATTAATGAATTTGTGAAGACATATAGTACCCAGCAAGATTTCCCCAAAACAAAAATATGCAACAACAAAAATTCCACAGTATGATAAGGTGGCAATAACACATAAGAGGTTTTATGAATTGTTAGAATGAGAAAGGAAAGGGGGGAGGGGGAGAGAGAGAGAAGGGCAGGAGAAAGGGAAGGAAAGTGTTATTGAAAATAAGTGGGTGTTATTCTTTGATCTCGTTTTTTCTCTTTTTGTTTGTTTAATTTCACTTGATTGCTAAGATGAAAAGTGTCTGCAAAATGATGGATTAATTAGAAGAACATGGAACCATTATTTTTCTTACAAAGAAAAAAAAGTTTTTTCCTTATAAGATCCCATCCAAAGCCTTCAGTCTGCACCATAGTGGGTTTTGAAAGTCATTTACATAATAGCTAACAAAAATGTACTCAGCAAAACACTGGGCTTTCTAAACACAGGAGATAATTATGTTGGAAGAATGATATTCCATTGCCATCTCCATTTTCAAGATACATTTATTCTCCCTGTACACAGCATAGAACAACCAAACACATATTAACATATATTGCGTAGGTGTGCACCATTAGAGTGACAAGGTACAGGCAGTTGGGGCTGATGGGGGCTAAGGCAGAGCAAAAGCCAGGAAGGAAAGAAATACTGCATTCTATTCCTGGCATATATGTACCACCTGAATGGTATTTTTCATTATCTCCTGCACTGGGAACATTCTATTATTCCACTGGGAAGTCATAGCAGAAGAGATATAATTATCAGCAGAGTAATGGGGATGCTCTAGCTAATGGCCAGCTATTCAAATATCTCAATATAATCGTCTTGCCCAATCTCTCCCCATTGCATACTCTTCTGGAGAAACTCATCATTTTTTCCACTTACTCCAGCATAATGAATTCATTTTGCATTTTCTTTGTGAGAAATTAAGAGGAATCGCAATATAATGTGTTGACATTTGAAATTCTGCACAGAAAAGTTTAGGCTGGCAATTTAGTTTAATCGCAAGCTAGCAGGGAGAGACTGCTTATTAAATTAGTTCCCTGTGTACAGAATGTGTATTTTCTTTATAAACCTTTGCCTTTGTACCTGAGTTTAGATTTTCTGCCCCTTCTTTGTAAGTTCAGTTTTCTCAAAAGAAAAAATAATGTCCCAAACTAAAGGAGTGTGTTCTTTGAGCCTTTTTCTCCCCCCATGGTCAAAATTGTTGACATCAGAGATGAGCATTGAGTAAGAGGCCCTTGGGAAAAGTGAAAAATAAATAAGAAGTTGCCTTTAAGCAAAGCCTTCAAAGTGTATTTTCTTTTTCTGCAATATTAAACCACTCATTTTGGTCACTCTTGGGAAAGATTCTTTCTCCCTATTAGATTGAAGTTCTTCTGTTTGTTCAGAAGCTTGAGTAACCATTTCCATATTTTTTTCCTCTTTTTTTTTAGAGTTTCAACTCATTTTCTCTAATAAGACTTGTAAACTGCTAATTAAAGAGCCTCTCCACTTTCTCTAGGGAATGCCAGATATCCGAGCAGGTGGTAGCATGAACAAGTGATAAAAAATTGCTATTGAAATCATTGCATTGGAAGAGAATTTGGCTTTCCTCTCATCCCAACCTTGAAGCTTTGCTAAGATCCAGCATTTCAGGGGTGAGAGGCAAAGTTAGGTGTGAAACATGTGTCATCAGTTGACGGGGAGCAAGATTTTTTTATTTATTTTTATTTTTTTAAGAAGATTTAAAAAAAAAAACGGTGTCTCATTTTGATTACCTTCTTATCATGTCTCACAGTCTTTCCATTTGCTTCTTATAAAGTATTTTTTATATCCAAACAGATATTGTGTTCACATAGCACCTTAAAATTTTGTAAAGAAGATACACATTTGGGAAAATATAGTCAGAGGGAGTATTCATTCCTGTAATTGCCTCTAGTCCTTTTTGAACAGCACAAACATTAGAACTCCCTGAGCTCATCAGAGGCTGCTGGGAAGTGGTATGAGGGAAAGACAACATGGCCTTCACCTCAGCACGGGGAATAAAAGGCCACCCTAGAAACTAACATGCAGCCTGCAGAATTACTCTGGAGTCTGTGAGAGTTAGTCTCACTACACTCTCTGGATCTGTCACCATCCCGTCCATACCTACTCTTCATCTTGCAAAAGGTATCTGGTTTCCCTCTACTTCATGAACCATACTTGGCAGCTAAGACTATGCCTAGCCACTGCAAGTCCTTCAATATTAGTCTAAAATTTTACATTCTTACTTCAATTACAAGTCTCTTGCAATCTTTTTACATTAATGTTCTGTTGAATGTCATTCTTCTTTTTTTCCTTTACTCTGTATATTATCATCACCAATAAAATTCACTGCTATTTCTTTAACTGTCAAATAGTTCTATGCCCTAACTGTTATAATATGGGCTTTGTCACTTTGTTTGGAAGATGGTCTCTTGGTCTAAAAATGTGGCATTTTCCTTGAGAAAGATTGTTAGATCTTTCATAATAAAGACATTACATAAAAGGACACTGTCTCAATTTATGTTTGGAGGTCTTCCATAAGCTAAAGGAAATTGAAAAGGAAGTAAAGGGAAGGAAGCTCACCACAACTCTCAAGGTATGACAGTGAACTTGCTCCATATGTGTGTTACTTAAAACTGATTATGATGCCGTGAGGTTTTCAAATCCACAATTTGTTTTTCATTACTAACAGAGAAGCCAAAATCAGCGGGAGGTATATGAGCGACTGCAAAGGTGTATATATATATATATATGTTCAAGAACACAGTCATGAAAAAAGCAGCTCTGGTTTATAATATAAAAGACAATACGTTATTACAGCAAGAACACTTGATCTCGAGTCAGCAGCCTGGGTTCTAGTCTTAAATCTAGTCCTTGCTAACCAGCTATGTGACCTTGGGGCTATGAATCATAAAGCCTCCAATTCATCCAGAAAATGAGGAAGTTAGATTTGATTTTGTGCAATACTACTTCCAATTTGAAGCATCTCTAATTACATTATTTGGATTTAAAGTATCTTTCTGAAAACCCGGCTATTAACGGACAGCAGACATAAATTATAATCCATAGTAGTTTAATTTTAAATGATTCATTTTAAGAAGTTTCTGATAGGTAAAGAGGAAGTGATGTAATTAACTACAGGGAGGTTCAGTGAAGGAATACGGCAAATTGGATCAAGCAATGCATCATTAGGGATTTATTGAATGTCTCCTGCCTTAAATATTATGAAAGATAAAAAATATTTTAAAATATTTGAAATGACCTCTTTCTTTAATTTCCCCCTCTTTAGGGGGAGGGTGAAGTACAACCCTTTATAAAATTATGAAGCAAAGAAGTGACAAACAGTATAGTTCTATGAAGAGATACAGTAGAATTTTAGATAGTGATGTAAATGAAGCAGCCTTATGGGAACAATTAGGGTCTGATAAAGTTTTAGGTTTATTGGTGGTACTAAAATGAATGAAGAACAGTGTCTGCTCAGTTCAGTCAGGGAAAAGAGACTCTGTTAAACTTCACCTAGAGGTTATAGGGAGGTTCTCTAATATAGTGTTCAGTAACAATGGGTAGGGAGGAAAAAGCCCTAGACATAACTAGGAACCTTAAATGGTTCGAACATATTTTGGAAGAATTGATGACAATGAATATTAAAATTCCATAAATGTATAGTTCACCAAAACAGAGGACCTATCAAGACACAAAACTAGTAGATTTTCTTTTCCTACAAACTTTACTCTGGAGCTGCTCTTTGGCATGACCTAGAATATATTTCCTTGTATTAACAGACATGAGGGGGTGCCTGGGTAGCTTAGTCAGCTAAGTGTCTGACTTCGGCTCATGAGTTCAAGCCCCACATCAGGCACTGTGCTAACAGCTCAGAGCCTGGACCCTGCTTCAGATTCTATGTCTCCCTCTCTCTCTGCTCCTCCCACATACACGTTCTGTCTCTCAAAAATAAATAAACATTAAATTTTTTTTAAAAAACAGACATGGGTACCTGACCAAGGGAATTACAGAGAAATATAGAGATTGCTCTTATGCTGTTCCTTATAACTTCTCAGGTTACAGTGGCGCTATGATAATTTCATCATGTACTCAATTTTACCAACATTTTTTCCTATTATGAAAAGATGTGTTGATGTTATTTTAAATAGCTGCAGCTAGAAAAAAATACAAACTTGTCTATATAAGTCTAAAGAAAAAATTTAAATGAAAAAATAAATAGATGTATAAGCCATGTTTGATTCTATTGAAGCAAGCAGGAGGGAGAGTGCAAAGAATTTGCTGTGGCCCTATAGGATTCTTAGTAAATAATTTACAGCAGTTGTCTTCAAACATTTTTGCTCATGTACCACTAAGACTTTTGAAAAACTAATTTACTCTGTCACGTACTTTTAAGTTGACATTAAAATTTTCATCATAAGCTCATACTCATGATACAGATTACAAAATAAATACATTATAAATGTTGACATTTAAATATAAAATTGTTAAGTCATTCTATTAAATATATCTAATGGAATCTGAATACTGGATAGGATTTGAAAGCTGCCATCATTATGAAAACAGTAGATGACATGAATTTCCTTTGCAATATTAAATTTTCAGTTTCTTTTTCCCTCCATAAATTTGTTTCTGTTCTATATCCCTCAAAGAATTTTAGCCTTTAATACATTTTTATGTTTAAAAGTTTTTTATTGATTATCCTATCATCTTCGTCTGAAACACAATTATGCATGCAAAATGTATTTAATATTTTACTGCCCTGACTATAAAGCTCTAAGAATAAAAAATTTCTTCTCAATCAAGTTACAATAATTATCATTAATACACAATTGATAAAGATAATATAAATAAATCACAAACTTTAATAATATTTAACATAAAATACAAAAGTTCATTAGAATAGCATCCCTTAATGAGATAGATGGATCTAGGTATTTTTTCCCTGCTATTTCATGGATGAATTCTACTCATTGCTACCATGAGATAGTGCTTATCATCAATTTCCCTGATTACTATCCTTTAAAAAAGATGTGAGTACTATTTAACCTAATGGGCAATGCAGGACTTAATATATTAAAAGGTCAATGTCAAAACAATTAGCCCATTAGAACCATCCTTTTGTTAGAAAAAGTTTAACTTTATTTTTAAATTTAAAACAAAGTGTTCATACATACCTCAACCTCACAACATCACATTCTGGATTTTCACTGATATAGATAAATTAATGGATGACAGATATATAAAAGATAAAGGCATAAAGTTTTGACTTGAGTTTTTGGTCTGAATGAAATAAGGCCCACTGCATTCAGTTCTTCACTTAAATTTTCTTTGCTTGATTCTCAGGACCTGCCTTTTAGCAGCCAGGTGCTCTTTTAGATAGACTGGGGACGGAAGAGTGAAGGTCACAGTATGAAAATTACGTCACACCCCCCATCCTATAACATATCAAAATTTAGAACATTTCAACTCAAGTCAAAATACCCTTTCCAATGCCATACTCTGTCCTTTTCATGTTTATTTTTGGGGGAGAGAGACAGAGACAGAGACAGAGCATGAGTGGGCAAGGGGGAGAAAGAAAGGTAGACACAATCTGAAGCAGGCTCTAGGCTCTGGGCTGTCAGCACAGAATCTGATGCAGGGCTCGAATTCATGGAAGGACGAGATCATGATCTGAGCAGAAGTCGGATGCTTAACCGTATGAGCCACCCAGGAGCCCTGCTATATTCTAACAGAATATACATAAGACAGAAATATATATAAGACAGTGATAACGAGAAAAGTCTATTTTTGTACTTTAGGGATGACAATATTTTGAATATGTCTAGAAGTTTTTATGTTCTGTGTGATGATCCACTGAGATGTATAGTTTTCCAGTAGGAGAAGAACAGTGAGCAAATAGGTGAATTGCCCTCAGATACTTTCTTGGGAAGATCAATTTTAGAATAAAGAAGGCATACATAAAGTTGAGGATATGGAAATGTATTCCTTAAAATTATTGGTGCCCAATTATCCCAAGAAAGACTGTGTATTCCCACAAAGGTATTCACCAGTATGAAACCTACTCCAGAAGAGAAGACTCCACTTCTACCCCTAAGAATACTTTACTTCCATGATGACAGTCTTTATTTCCTCATCTCAGCATAAACCCATCTCTGATTACCAACCTTAACAATGTGTCATGTGCTCTAAATCTATTATATAATTTAACCCTTCCATTTCTCCTAGATCTTTAAATTGGGATTATTATGCATGATGTATAGCTATATAAAATTGAGGCTCGGGGCACCTGGGTGCTCGGTCTGTTAAGCGACCAACTCTTGGTTTCTACTCAGGTCATGATATGGTTTGTGACTTTGAGCCTTGCATCAGGTTCTGCAATGACAGTGCAGAACCAGCTTGGGAGCCTTTCTCTCCTCTGTCTCTCTGTTCCTCCCCTACTTTTTCTCTCTCTCCAAATAAACATGTAAAAAAAAATGAGGCTCAAGGAGATCAAGTAAGTTGTTCATGATTTCATTAAAAAGAAAAGGAGACCAAATCTTCCTAACCCCAACAATACGCACTCCAAATCCTCTGTCACTTCAAACAATGAAAAAGTTGTGCTTTGTAAGTTTTGAAGAATCTACAGCTGTAATATCCTGGACCCTAGGACGGCAGTTGGGATAGAGCTTTTAATGACAGTGGCATTTTAGCCTGCAAATAAAGCCAACACTTGACTTTATTTGAAAAGGTTATCTCATCTTTCTGAAACTTATTCCTCAAAGTGGCCATCAAATTTTGAGTAACATTAACATTTTTTTTTACTTTAAGGAGTTAAAAAAATAGTAACATAGTCCCCAGATTTTTCCCACCTGGGCCTCCCCAGTTATGCTAGTCAACATAACATTTTGTCAAGTGGAATTTTATGATTTCTCATTGTGTAATTCCTATAGCTATTGATTTCTTTGAACAGTGAAGAATGTGCTGCTGGGAAATCCTCCCTGTTGTGTGTGTGTGTATGTGTGTGTGTGTGTGTGTGTACGTGTGTGTGTAAGTATGTTGATGGAATTTGGGTAGTAAGGTGGGGAAGAAAACATTTGTTTAATTTTTGTCCTCTCACCTAAAACATATATTTTGCCTTGAGAGATTCTCATAACAGAGCAGTCAGTTCTGTGCTCTGCTTTTTTCATAAAGATGACACACTAATTTTCACTTCAAAGCCTGGCAGTTTGTAAGCTTGTCTTACAACATTAATTTTGGGAGCCATCTTCCAATGTCTTTCAGGGAGACATTAACAGTCAACTGTGTTTGGCTTGTGAAAATAGAGAAAATGCTTCTAAAACACAGAAAATAGAGAGAAAGAGAAATGAAGCTTTAAGCAGTTAAAAATCAAATGCTTAATTCTGGTGCATTACATATCAATAAAAAGTAAAAGGAGAACTTGGTGGAAAACAGAAACATAATGCCATGCAGTTAAAAACTTTTTGTTTTGGGGCGCCTGGGTGGTGCAGTGGGTTAAGCGTCCGACTTCAGCCAGGTCACGATCTCGCAGTCGGTGGGTTCGAGCCCCGCGTCGGGCTCTGGGCTGATGGCTCAGAGCCTGGAGCCTGTTTCCGATTCTGTGTCTCCCTCTCTCTCTGCCCCTCCCCCGTTCATGCTCTGTCTCTCTCTGTCCCAAAAATAAATAAACGTTGAAAAAAAAAACAAAAAACTTTTTGTTTTGTTTTTAACAAATACTATTAGTGTGGAGTTGGCACATAGAAAGTGGGATTGTTACACACACACACACACACACACACGGGATGTCTACTGTTTCTTTGCAGAATTGAAAGCAACCTGAACTTTTATAGGCTATTTTTAACACATTCTATTTAAAGTTTTGGCAGAATTACAAACTTCATTACTGTATGTCATTTTCTAAATAGAAATGTAAACTCATTTTAAAAAAGAGTAAGGAACACAATCTTATCACATAAAAGTTCCTTTGCTCCTGTTCTCTGGGATCCTTTCCTTCTTCATGATGTATCTTAAGCATGTTTCTCCCCAGCTGAAACTGGTACTGGGCTTCTGCATGGGCCAAGAAGAAAATCACTAGGTTTCCAAATTGCACCCACCTCTAACTTATGTTCTTTTTCTCTCACACCTTTTCATAATCTTTGGGTCCAAAGAGTCCTCTCCTTCCTTTTCAGTAATTTTGGCCCCTTGTATGTGTCATGACTTGACCCCTGGTGTTTATGGACTGTGCCGTGTAAAACCCAAACAAGCCTATGAAGTAGGTAAGGGTAAGAAATAGGCTAAAAATGTGACGTAAATTATATGCAGCCCCACATTTATATGTGTTGGAAGCAGGATTTAACTTTACAAGTTGTGGACTACAAGGGTTGTACTCTATCTATTGTGGGTTACTACCTCTCAAACTGATAATCCAGGAACATGGAATTAGGGGTCCAAGTATGTTAATTCTAGTTTCAGCTCCATTGCTACCTTTGGTCATGGTAAAATTAACATTGTGAGCCTCGGGATACTTAGTTAAAAAACATACCCAATGATGTTTAAGTTCTCCTCCATTTCTTGCTATTGTCATCATTACTACAATTTATGGAGTAGTATTTACTTATATTAGCTAAAATTGAGGCTATATGCACACTGATTTGCAAACATGTTATTTACTCCTTGTAGCATTACTTTGAGAAATTATTGATTTTAGAAATGATGAATCTGGCAGTATGTTACTTATCAAAGTGGTATAACTTTGAGAATTAGAACCAGAATTCAAACTGAGGCCTGACTGCTTGAGTATCCAGACTCTTATTCATAGTTTCCCCCCTGTCCTGTTCTCAGATTCCTTCAGACACAAGGGTTCAGAAAACAAAAAAGGGTTGGATATCCTGGAAGGCCCATAGTGGGATAGAAATTGAATAGTACCTCAATGACAAGTTGTCTCATCAGCAAGGGGGAAAAGCAAGGGGAAATCAATTTGAAAAATGACTTATTCTCAGAAACAAACCTAACACGTGTAAGTACAAATATAAAGTGCATGCAGAATGGAGAAGAAAAGAATAAACCAACTTCATTTAAAAAGACTTAATATAAAATCCCAATCTTACTTTTTTTTGGTCTTCCCCTTTTCAGCACACTTGTAACAAAAATGTCTCTGTATCCTTCCCCACACCTAAGATTGTATGTACATCAGAAATTATAGCAGAAGTCTGTGCAATATTTACAGAACCAAGAGGTAACACTGAAATATACAGAGGAAAAAAATATACAACTAAAGAGAATGCTGAACAGGAAGCAATCTTGAGATTCACATGGTCCAATCTTGCTCAGAGAATGTTATCTTCATGATCTGCAAGGTTTCATCAGAAAGAGAAAACTAAAAATAGAAAGTGTGGGTTAAGTGAGTGGGATATATAGCTTAAAAAAAAAGGAAGAAAACTACTCACAGCTTAAAGGTTTAGAAAACTCTCTGCCACAAGATCTGAAAGAATAAATTACATCAAGAGCTGTTTTAGTGTTTTCCTTATTTTGGGGGAGTGCAGGGTAGATTGATTTGGAGTGACCTATGTTTAAAAGCCTTGGTATTCTTGAAAACAGAGCAGTTCTACTGAACAACTCTTCCCCTCCTTCCTCTCCACCTCCCCCTCCTCCTCCCCACAGCACAAAGCAGCAACTTTTATACAATCTGACTTCTCAACTCCTGTCTTATTTTCTCAACACAACAGGACAGCCATCTATCGTGTTCTTGCTCCATATGACCTTCCTGCCGTTCCCATATTTCCTGTTTTTCTGACTTCTTTCTTCTCTACTCACAGAGGTTTAAGTACATGGAGGTAGGGCTGGGGAAATGGAGGTTAAGGTTGAGAGAGAAGCTGTGAAATCATGCAGCCATTCACTATGAATTTTGAGTTCATGCCTATAACATGATCTGCTAATAACAGGCTACCATGTCTCCATAGCACACATTGCATTGTTTGTTTAAACAACCTCCCTACACCCCTCCCTGCCAAAAAAAAAACCCAAAAAACAAAAAAACTACCAATGACAAAATAAGACATTTTGCCCAATTCAAATTGAAGCAATGCCCCAGTGCATTGTGAAAAGCCAGCTGTTGAATTCGAAGAATACTGACTAGCAGATAAAAAGAAAAGGAGTGAGGAGGAGATTATAGGCAGGCTTCAATGTTCTCTCAACATCTCAGGTGAAGGACTATACAGAGGAATTCTGACAGGGTCAACTTGTACCATTAATCTGGCCCCTTGTATCAAGTACTGATTCCATTCATGAAGTTGCAGTAGGCAATATTCTAGAAAGTTCTCTGAACAGGTTACCATATCATCATCTCACTCGGTTAATGACTTTGCAACATATTTCAAGAAGGCAATAGAATATTTTGTGAATTACACTCTAGTATTTCCATGAAAAAATCAATTCTATCAGCGTCTGCATCCTTTTTAAAAAATTTTTCTGTTACATTTAAGGGAGTGCCAATCCTTCAAAGATTAACCCCCTTTTATGCCCTATATCTAAGTATCATAGGCATCCTTGCTCCTTGAGAGATACAATTGTCTTAGAGGAGATATTTCCTTTATCCCATATTTCTCTGTGCCAGATCATTCTTAGAAAGCATTCAAGCCCCTGATATCTAGTCTTGTATCCAGGAACCATATGTGATTATAGAGCACTTGAAATGTAGCTACTATATATTGAAATGTATGGAAGTGTAAAATACACAGCAGATTTCAAAGACTTTTTACCAAATACAAAAAAGTAAAGTGTTAATAATTGTTTTATATCTTTTACATTTTAAAATGATAATTTTACTATGGTGAATTAGTTTCTTTTACTTCTTAATATGCCTACTACAGTGTTTAAAATTGTGCATGTGCCTTTTGCTTTTCTTTTTTACTTTTTGGTCATGTTCTTGTTTTGGTTTTTTTGCTTTTGGTGCAGCATATCCTCCAATAGTTTCTTACAAGAACTCTCATTAGAAATTTCCTGAGTCCTTTCATGTCCAGCCACATGTGTACATGACAGGTTTTGTCTTAGTTTCTATTTCCCTCACTATTTAAAGAAAAGTTCTCCAAAAGATAGCTTCAGCATCCTTGCCTTCAAAAGTAGTCTATGTGCTAAGGACTTCCAAAGTTAAATCTTTAGGACATAACGTATCAAAAATTTGAGACTATTGTATCATGCTTCTTATTGGACATATTTACTTGAAAGATATTTCATGGACATCTTAAATATAACTATAATCCTTGATATACACACATAAGCCCACTTACATAAACACAGACTTGTTTGCCATGCAAACTTACAGCAAACCATACCATGCAATACCTTGTTTCTCAAGTCAGAAAACTAAGAGACTTCCTTGATGCCTTTCTTCAGGACAATGTGTATGCAAGTCCTATTTTTCTGCCTCAAAATTTTTTCCTAACCTGACCATTCATTTCCAGTTCTAGTGGAATCACTTTTGTCCAAGCTTCCACAATTGCATTCCAGGACGATTTCCTAACTGGACTTCAGGGTTTTACTCTTGTTCTCTACCAACCCATTCCCTACAACCAGAAGAGAAAGGAGGTCATTTCAAACATAAAATGTTGAAAATCTTTAACCTCACTCAAAATTAAGTACAGACTCATGAACATGACTTATATGATTTCTCCTGTTACAATATCATCCAGCCTCTCCAATCTTTTCTCATACCACTTTCCACCTTGCACACTCTGCTTTACCTCCTCCTAGAAATCAGTCATTCCTTGGTCTCCTCCCAAAATTACCAAATTCTTTCCTGCCTCTGGGTTTTTACCATGTCATTCTCTAGAATCTTCCCTATCTTTTGCATGACTCCTTTCCAACACTGAGGCTTCGCTTGGATACCTCTCTTTGTTGACCACCCAGTCTAAAAATAGCCCCTGTTACTGCAACATTATTTCTTTATTTTCTACCACAGAGCTCTGTTTTTCCTTTATAGCAGTTTTCCAAAATTATTTTATAGAAGTTACTTGTCTATTATATGACTCCTTATGTGCAGAATATTAGCTCTAAAATGGCAAAGACCATGACTGTCTTATAGACTGCTATCTCCACGTGCAATGTCTGACATATGAAAGATACTCAATAAATATAGACTGAATAAATAAATGAATGGCTGTTTGCTCCTAGGAGATTATCTCATCACATAAATTCAAGTTTTATAATTATTGGCTCAATATGTCAGATGTCAACATATCTTAAAGCTTCTCTTGAATAGTAGGAAAGATGGAGGAGGATATAAGTTTGCATTTATCATTAGTATATTCAAAGAAGTAGAGAAAATTGGGGCAGAGGCATGAGTATATAAGTCTAGAACTTCAAGAGTCATGGGTTGTTTTTTTTAATTATGGAAACAGTTTTTTTTTTCAATAATGGAACCACAAATTCACCATCAATGGCAATTATCATTTAATCCTCAGGCCATGATATGACAGATATGGAGGAGAATAATGGTATCCCACTGTAACCTGTCCCTGTATCACTATGGACACCACTCATACTATGATTATCAGTCCTTTATTTCTGCATTCCTTCTTGTTCAACCATTAAAAGAATGCAAAGAAACAATGGAAGTTGAATGAAAGAGGACTTTTAATTAGAGAATTGAATGCTTGTTATTCCAGTAGTCTTTAGAGATTCAAATTTGAGAAATGAATAATCCAACTTGAAGAATTTGGCTAGATAAGAGAAAAGGAGAAGAAAAATGAGTCTTTGGTGGCATATGAAAGCTGTATGTCATAGCTTCAACTTATATCAAAGACAAGAAAGTGATTAATCAAGAGTAAGTTATAGAAATAAAATGGATGTGTGCTCAACTTATATAAATGTCAGTTTTGCTTGATGGCACTGTCCATTAAGAAGCAGAAATTTGGATTTTGAAATACTATATTATAAATTCTGTATAATAGCTCCATTTTTATATAAAAATTTCAACCAGTCAGTTTTATTCAGAAGTTGAACTTTTCTGTAGCTAATTTAAAGGAATCGCTGATCTCAATGAATTGCTAAAGCATTAGTACAGCTATTGTTAAAATGGGCAAAATGTCTTCAAACTACAGAACTTGCTGTTTGAGCCTAATTCTAAGCTCTTTTAAAAATGTTCTTTCTTCCTTGTAAGTTGAAACTTGAATGGAGGTGGGAGGAGAAAGACATGCCAGGAATTAAGATTCTGATTTTGCAAATTCCTTTAAGAATTGTGATTTGGTTCTTCAGAAAATCAGCACAAACGAGGTAATTTCTTTAAAATAAAAGTTATATGGTTGCAATTTGCATTCCATTAATCTGGTCTTTGAAAGTTTCCTTTCTCCCCTCTTTCCAAACTGTCATATCACACTATCATGTTAGAAAAATGTTATTTCTTGCTAAGTATTGCAGAACTTTAGAAATAAAAGGGAAATTAGAGCTACTGTAGTCAAACACCCTCATTTTCCAAATGTGAATCTAGAGGCCAGAGAGTTTACGTGGGCAGCAAGGATCTCACTCACACAATGGCAGAGCCAGTTCTAATCAGGGATTATACCTGGAAGTGACCTCTTGGGTCATAAAGGCAACAGTAATGAGTTCAGTGGGAAGGATGTGAGACAATTAGGTAGTGATGGAGCTGACACAAGGTACATGCCCATATCTGAGTTGACCAGTGACTACATATATTTCATGCATTAGAAGTTGAGTTCTCAACTTTAAGACCTGTGGTGGTGATATACTCAATTCACCGTCCATTTTAGTTCCTTTGGTATTTATGCTGAAAAACAATTAGAAGAGGTTCTTCATAAAACCATTGTCAAATTGTTTATTTCTATTTCTTTTTATGCCAACTCACTTTGGCTCGGTGAAAATATAGACCTTTATCCTGGACTAAAATAAGCAGCTTAATGACATTAGTGGAAAGACATTTTAACCTGGTCTGGGAACTTATTTTTTTAGCAAGTTTTTTTTTTCCTTCTTATTATATATGTCATTATTATGTAAAGGCAAATGTAATTGAACTTGAGTTAGTTCTGTATGTTACTCAACAGAATATTTCTGTAATAATGTTTTTCAAAATATTCCCAAATCCCAAGTGTTTCCCCTTGCTCCTCTAAGTCTTCCCTACTTATCATTTCAGACTATCCACAATTTGGTGGCTGCTAAGAAAACTATTTAGAGTATACCCCATTAACTGGTCTCTCCTTCAGTCTGATCAATCTCTTTATTGCACCACCTCTCCCCATAGGTTTATTATCAATCCTGAGCCATACTTCACACCATTCCACCAACTTAGAAAGCTATGTTGGCTATCACCTCAAAGCCTGCTCTTCAGAAGGCTCATCTCATCACCTTCTTTGTTAAATTTGCCCTGCTCAGTGGGTGACCACATCCCCATACTGAAGGTCTTCACATCCCTAGAAGGTCTTCACATCCATCTGTAGCACTCCTATGATTTTTTTGTGTGAAGACAGGAAACATGCCTTCTACTCTGGGTGTATTTCTGTATTGCCTAGTCTATTTTTAGGCACTTGGCCAAAATTTAATACAGAAAACTAATCAATTTTTAAAATAAAAAAAAAAAAACCCTTAGGACTCAAAAAGATTCTGAATAGAAACACGGAAATCTCATTCTGTGTATAGCCTGGAAGGCAGTGAAGACTTGGGGGGCAGGGTGAACGGCTCAAGCTGATGCTATTGACTGCACACTTGGGATTAGGCTCGTCTTCTGTGTACTAGGCCAACACTTATTTCACTATTTACCATCACTCACAATACCCAGAGATCATTAAGAACAGAAAAAAGAGTAACGTGCCTTGAAAAGTTGACACACATTCTTGTCTGGATGCAAGACACCCAGGCTAGGCATCCAGAATGTCAGCTCTTAGCTCGTTCAAAACAATACCACCTGAAATAAAGCAACAGGCGGCGAGAAAAGCTGTCAAGTCCCAATTTGCAGTTTCTAGTAAAGATCACAGCAAAAAATAGACTCCAGATTCAACTTGTCTTTATTTCAACTTCTCAAGGGCTCGGCACTAGCTAACTGCTGGAATTCTACACAAGCACGTTGACCAGCTTTATGCTTCCTTCTCCTCCTTCCTGGTTACCCAATTAGTTCCTTGTTAACCACACACCTGCAGTGTCTTTCCCCTCAGGCTCTGCTCCTCTCTGTGTAGCTTGTAACCCCTTCTGTACACATTGTTTAAAACACCATTAAGGTGCCCCCATGGATGCCTGACAGAATCATTGGTGCCCCCTTGGTTGCCAAAGTAATTAGCTTACAGGGACATCTCATCTAATATAACCGCAAAATCAGGAATAGATCAAACTCCCCTGCCTGTGAAAGCTGCTGGGGCACTGGGAATGCAAACGCTATTCGTCCAGGTAATCAGGTAGCACAGCAACACAGACGATGTCAGAAGCAAGATAGCCAGAGATTTCAGTCAAAGGAGACTTAGGAAAACCGTTGTCTTATCAAACCTTTCTGAGCTCCAGAAAGAAAATCACCTGGGAAGGCAAAAGGAGAATGATGAGTCAAGGGAAAATATCTTGGTGTTGTGCCGAAGACTTTTGCACGGCTGTTCATACCTCAGTGAACTCCCACGCTTGGAAAGGACCTATGCTTTTAAATGAGAAAGGTGCGAGACTGTGCTCTGAGGAAGTGAAGGGAGCTAGTTGTAGGGATGAAAGCCACTTGTAGGAATGCCAGTAGGTCATCAAACCGTATGTCTGCTCACAGGCAGGTCCTGACTTACAAATCCGAATTAATTAGGATCAGCCCTCTTTTTTCAGATCTTCCAAAAAATCGAATGACATTAGGTAACTGTTAAAATGCAAACCGCAAGCCCAAAATGGTGTCACTGAGGCCAAGTCCCCAAACCAGGGCTTAATACCTAATCTAATCGTGGGTTCCAACTCCCCCCAAAATGCAGTCTTAACCAGTCAGTCAGGAATTTTCCTGTTCAGTGCCAAAGGATCTGCCACAGGGGCCCTCTCCATCCCCCTAATGGAAGATGAGGAAATCTGTAGACTCCCTGCTCTTTCACCTAAGGTCAAGCACCCTTGCCTGGAATAATCTTTTTCTTTTGCTAATAAGTTTCTTGTCCCACCTCTCTTCCTATAAAAACTTACTGTTTTGTATAACTCAGGACTCTGCCCTCATGTAGGACTCTGCCCTCATGAATTCTTTCGTGAAGGCAATTAGATCTTCAAATTCACATGGTTGAATTTTGTTTCTTAGCAAAACCTTTCTTAGTGACACATTCTATGTTCTGAAAATGTTTACTTCGAAGAAGAACGTCTCTTTCCATCTTCATTATTAAAGAAGAAAAACAGATTCAAACTCTAAAGGACAAAATAATCAGACTTAAAAAAATTGCAACCTACTGAAGACCAAAAAATTATAAGAATAAACCTGGTTATTTTAAATAAGAAAAGCCTGCAAATATAATTTCAGAGCCCTGCAGCAATTATAATCAGGGGGGGAATGGAAAAGAGAAGTGCTAGAAAGCAAGCGCAGAAATCTCACCAGCTCTCAAAAAGGAGAAAAAGGTGGATTGTGAAAATTACAGCTCAAGGGCTTGGCATCGATAACTAATAAAACTGTCGAATTAATTATTAAATCACTGATTTGCTCATATTCAAAAAACGAAAAGTGGTAAGTGCAATGTATTTTCACCAAAAAAAAAAAAATAACTCATGCTAAAGTAATCTTATTTCTTTTTTTTTTTCTTTTTTTGATTCTGTTGTCAGACTGGAAAATCAGAAGTTTCAATAACAGTATTGCTACATCTCAACGAAGTTTTTCTCTTTTTAAGAAGATGGTTGGGAGGGAGGGAATGATATGATTTCACTCATATGTGGAATTTAAGAAACAAAACAAATGGGCAAAGGGGAAAAAAGAAAGAGGCAAACCAAAAAAAAAAAAAGACTCTTAACTATAGAGAACACACTGATGGTTATCAGAGGGGAGGTGGACAGGATGGGTGAAACAGATGATGGGGATTAAGGAATGCACTTGTGATAAGCATCGGAGAGGAATGGAAGTGTTGAATCACTATGACTTACACCAGAAACTAGTATTACACAGTATGTTAACTAACTGAAATTTAAATAAAGACATTAAAAATAAAAGAAGATGGGGGGAAATGAACATGTATTGAACATTTAAATGAAGTCAATGTTGGTTGAACCCGGCTTCTTAAAGGATGAATGCCAATCCAGAGAGAAGTCTTAGAGCTGTGTTGTTTTTTCTTTACATACATGTCAAGTGCCTGATGTGTCCTAAAATTTGAAGAAACAGCAGTGAGCAAGGTTGAGATTGGCAAAGACTAACTCTCCGTTGCCTTCAAGGAGATTATGTAAGTTTGACTTAATTCAGTAAAAAGTGGGTGGAAAAATAGAAGGTTATTATTAAATCCGTAGACTTTACAAAGTCAGACGTATAACGAAATCATCATATCAGAGACTTCAAATTTAAAAGTTAGGCTAGAATGAGGCGTCACACCTGAGAGCAAAATAGTTAATAGGGATAAATGTAAATTTGAAATCTATTTAAAACTGAATACAGCAGATTTCTCTTGAGGTCTTGAAGTTTTGGGTGACTCCAAGATTAGAGGAGGTTAGAATGTGATTTTTTTTAACTTTCAAATTAGCCAATCAAATCCTAAACTGTATAAATAACGGTAAAGTTCAGTGTCCAAAACAAGGGAAAATGAACTACATTGTTTAGATCAATTTGGAAGTTTTCATTTTGTTTGGAGCACCACAGTTTAAAAAAAAACAATAACAAGTTAGAAAAATTTAGGGGAGGTAAAGTATGGTAGTAAAGTGTTTGAAAATCCTGTTGTATGAGACCGTAGAAATTTCGAACATTTAAGTAAGAAAATGAAAAAGAGTAGAACATGTGCACTAAGAGAGTAATGTATTTTTTTTAATACATCCTTAGGACAAAACTAGAATTTGGTGATAGAAATTACAAAGACACAAATGGTACTAATAAGAATATATATATATATATATATATATATATATATATAGTATATATACTATATAATACTATAAATACTATACTATATAATAGTATAAATACTATATATATATAGTATTTACCAACCACATAAGAGAAGGCTGATGTATAATATAGTGGATACCCATGAGGGACCATAAGGCAAGCTGAGGGCAAAGCACAAGCTAGCATATCCTTCCCCCACCCCCAGGTGGGATATGTGTGACATTCCTCAGGCACTCCTGGCTACCCAAGAACAAAGGAAAGGGAAAAACAAATGATTAACTGATAGAGATCACAGTCATGCAACATAGGAGTCTCCATCAGTTTACAAATATCTTAGTAAATTATAAGAAAAAGGCAATTTTATCAAAAGCCTAATCTCCAGAAACCTATAGACTCAGTTTCCTGGAGCCCCTAATATCACTCTCCCCTCCATAGTGATGTGGGGAACAAAGGCAAGAAGGAAATAGCAGGCAAAATTAAATTTTTCTATAACCTGAAGCCCATTGACATTTCTCCAGGAACTCCCTACTGTCCTAATGTTAATGTCTTACTAGAGGGAAAACAACCTTACCTTGACAATAGCAAGGCCTCAGTTATTTTAGGAGTTCTCTTTAGCATATCAAAGTCCCTCTGGAGGCCTTTTGTCTTTATCTCCCCCAATTCCATAGTTATAACCAGTCACTCTTCACAACCACAGCTGAGATCTTTCTGCCCAGAGGTCCAGTCTCTGTGCTTTAATAAAATCACCTGTTTGTACCAAAAACATTTTCAAGAATTCTTTCTGGGCTGTCAGCTCCAAACTCCAGGAACCGGCACCAACACCCGAAACCTCGTCAGACTAAAAATGACCAAATACACTCTGAATGGCAAGCTCTAAGGAATATTTTAGAAAGGACTTCTCAATTAGAAAGGATTTTGGTGTAAATTATATCTAAGATCCTTTCTCATTTTCTAAATCTAAATCTATGAGACTATGTAATAGAAGTATTTTGTTCTGTATATTTCACTTCAGATGAATGTTTCCTCCTGAATTACTATTCTATAACCACAAGAGATGAGCAGTTATTAAGTAGGAATGGTTTCTCCAATTTCTCTTGCCTTGATCTATGGATGTTATCATCTTAGAGTTTAAATCCAATAACAAGTGAGCCTAGCATCTCAATCAAGCTATATTTTACCTCATTTATTGTACTTTGCTCAAACAAAATATTAACTTATTTCTCCTATTATGAATCGTGAACCTGCTTTTGTCTCTATTTTTTTCTAAAAACAAAATCATCTCATTCCAGCTACATTTTAGGTTTTTAGTCAAATAACCTTGTAGTCTCTTTTAATCTTTAATTTACATTATTCTCAGAATCATTCCAAAGATGCCATGGTTTACCATAGAGTACTGTAGTTCCAGGGATGTCATGACACTAATTCTCAGCTTTCCTAGTGTCTAAATCCCAGAGATTCTGTGGGATTTCTCCAGACCTTGGCTTCCATTCTCTTGCTGCAGAATAGCAGAGGCTGTATCCTAACTGTGTTGGGTAGAGGGATCCTTCTAGCCTTTCTCTACCCTCGCCTCTAAAAGTACTTGGTATCTTCAAACCCTGAGTTTCTCCAGTCTCGTGGAGTCCAAATATGCTTGATTTTTCCTAAATTAATCCCTCAGCAGTATTGCAGGTTTGTTCCTCCCCCACCACCCCGTTCTACTTAGTCAATCACCACTTGTCCATCTGTTTCTCATTTTCCAACATTTTGTTGACATCACTTGTCTGGAGTCATTTCTTATCTTGTTCTGGTTGTCCTCATGGATTTACCTTTATTTTATTGTGATGTGATTTAGAAAGAGGCAGATATAAACATTTGATCTAACAGGTTAAATTAGAAGTCTCATCTTTGTTTTTGCATTTTGAATGCTTTTAAATTATTGCTGCTGTTGTTAGTTCAACCACATATTGCCTCTTATTATTTAAAATATATTAATGTTAAAACCAAGGAAATGATGGACAAACAAATTCAATTTCTAATAGCATATGTGTCCATTCACAGGAAATTATAATAGTTTGGGTTTTTTTTTCTATTTTTAAATATCTTCTAGATATTACAGCTGTACTATTTTCATAATAACAAAATTTAATTAAAGTAACCAAAATAATTATTATTTCATATTTTTCTTTATTGTGCATTTTATAATATGAAGAAAGTACTTAGCCCAACAAAATTGCCTTAGAGTTCATATTAAAAAAATTTACAGTACACATTTAAATTCAAAGTATTAAGAAGAATGGGTTATAAAACAACATGAGTATTATGAAATGAAAATTTGTCAGGAATAAAGTGCTTAAACAATATATGTTAGAGTGATTTGAATTTAGGACTTGGGTGTTGTGAAGGTCATAGAGATGTGACATTAAAGCTGGGCAATCTGCACTCAAATGATTTGGATTTTGAAAAATTAATATTCACATTTTAACTTCCAGATTTTGGTGGAAGGGTCTCCCTTGAGGAGTTATGGGCACTGAGCTCCACAAGTGTGTTCTCCATAGTAATCCCTGGATTTGTTGTAGGTGGGGGCTGAAGGCAGTTGGACCCCAGGGGAGGATTATTGTTAGCATTGTTATTTAAAAACAGAGTAAACAAATAACAAGGAATTCACTATAGAGAATGTACTGCCTTGAGCTTTGAGATAGGGGGATTCAAATAGATTTTCAAAATTATACTGCTGGTTTTGCTAACAGAAAGAATGTGGATTAAAAAGAAAATGATATGAACCTCTGAATGGTGTTCTCTAAAGCAGCTTTCCCTACCCACCACAACCACCGAAAGTGAGTAGCTCAATTCATAGGATAAATTATTGTGACATTTTTACCACTTTTTGCCAGTGCAAGTGCATTTCACCTTATCTGATTCCATATATTTTATTCCATTTTATCTCAGGACAGGTAGCTCAGATTTTCCTTAGTCTAGGTCATTAACCCACTAGGTATACATTTTTAGTATGTACTAGCAATAATTAATATATTTAAAATTGGAGATTGAATTTTTGCAACTAAACTTATCTTCTGCTATGTACGTACAGTTATGTCTCAAACAGCCTTAAGCTTTCCTTTCTAACTTTCTCAGAGATGGCCTATGTTTCATTAAGCAGTTTTTAAAAGGACATTTGTTGATATTTTGCTGTCGTTGCCTATATATATATATTTTTTTTTTAAGAGAGAGAGAGAAAGAGAGAGAGAGAGAGAGAGAGAGAAAACAAGCACAAGCAAAGGAGGGGCAGAGAGAGGGGGAGAGAGAGGTTTGACTCAATGTGGGGCTCAACCCTATGACCCTGGGATCATGATCTGAGCCAAAATCAATAGTTGGACACTTGCCCAACTGAGCCACTGAGGCGCCCCTTGCTGTTATAATACAAATTTATAATACAAATTTATAGTTATGTTACATTTGAGTCTATGAAAATAAACATTACCTATAATATTACTACTTTCAAAAATCTAGTGTTACTATATTGCTATAATCTTATTGGCTTTTATTTTCACAAGCAAACAATTTATTGCTGTTGCTTTATAAATTTGGGCTCATAATCTATGCACTTTTGTATCTTGCTTTTTAAAAATATATACTGCTTTATTTGTTTATTTTTAGAAAACTCCTTTCCATTATATCGGGAAAGAACATCTTCATTATCTTATGCTTGGACAGCACAATTTTTAATGGAAGCACCTAATTATTTATTGTATAGATGGCTCATATTTCATTTTTATACTATCTTCCCATTTCCGAGCATTTGAATTGTTTCTGGTTATGCAATATATGTGTGGGTTTGTGTGTGTATGACTATATATATTGTAGGGGTGGAAAAAGAGTTTCCCCTCTACTCTTCTAGATTCTTGGTAGAGAACCCCCTGCACTACCATAAAAAAAATTAACAAGAGAAAACAAAACAGAAGTTTTAATAACACGTTTACTTCCTATATACATGGATACCCAGGAAAAACTGAGTAACTCCCTGAACTGGCCCAAGACATTACCTTAAATATCATCTTCAGCTGAAGACAAAAGAAGATACTGGGGGGTGGGGTAAGCCAGTCTGGGAGGTTATTAGACTAAACAGTAAACAAGGGTATGGTTGTTATGCAGATTTAAGTCCCTGTCATCTCCATTGATAAATCTCTAGAAATTTAGTCATCCTCCTTTTCCTGGTACAAAAATGAAGACAGCCTTATAAATGGAGATTTCCTTTATAAATTAAGTGTCTCTTACAAAAGGGTAACTTCTACTTAGTTTCCAGAGCTTTTCCTATTTCTGTTGTTTCTATATTATATATATATTTTTTCTTTTTTTATATATGTATATACATAGGGAGAGAGACAGAGACAGAGACAGAGACACAGGGACAGAACCAGAGAAAGGCACAGAGAGATAAAGACCTCAGATAAGATATTGCGAACTAAACAAAGACTAACCAAATAAGTAAAGCAAAAGTTACTCATTCAGAGCCTGTGATAGCAAAGGAATCAGCCACCATCACTTGTGTTTTGGCAGAGACTCAAAGGCAAGCAGAGAATTGGAAAACCATTAGTGTGGGGGAAAAAAAAGACAGATGTTAAGACCTGACTGGAAGTAGTTGACATGAGGAAGCCATAGGTGAACTAACTAGAAGAGGGGCATCTTATGTGATTAGTTAGGAGCACATGTATTGGTTTTCTCTGGTTGGTCCTAAGTTGGAAGTAGAGAAGAAAATTAGAAAAGCTATCAATTATTAATCAAGTCTTGACTGACATTTTGGGCCAAGTACTTTAGAAATTATTGTTTGGATTGTTCCTAGAGATAGCAGTCTGACTTCCTGCAATTCTGACTAATGGCTGGCTTCCTGGTGGGTTACTGTAGATAAGGAGTTGGTTTCCTGGATAGGTTGCTGCAGATTGTGGATCAGAATTTTATTTTTATATCTGATCTGGCCATTGTTTGTTTGTATGTTCAGTCTCTCAGTATACACACTCCTTTAAAATACTTCAAATACACATGGAGCATTTGCATAAGTTGATTACATCCTAGGTGACCATAAAAGTCTCAATAATTTCTAATTGATATTCTATAGACCTCATCAAGTGATCAATCTGCAGTAAATTAGAAATCAACATTAAAACAGTAAAGAAAAAAAAAGGAGAGAAAAAATGAGGAGAAAAGGAGGAGTAGAAGGAGGCTGTTAGGAAAAGGAAAGAAAACTAGCATCCACACTAACAACCACAAAAACTTCACACCTGTGGAAAGTAATTAACACTCCTCAATAGGACAAAATCAAAATGGAAATTTCAATTATTTAGACAGAATAGAAGTGCCACTTATCAACATCCATGGAATCCAGATAAAGTAGTACTTGGGGGGATCTTTATGCCTTTTCATGTACATATTAAACAAGGCTTCAATGAAAATCTGCATGTGACTTTTTTTTCAAACTTACTTAGATATTTTCAAATGCACAGATATATTTCAAGAACAGCTTCCAGAAGAGTACAAAAAAAGTACTGAAGAGTGTTCATCCAGATTCACCATTTTTTAAAATTTTGCCACATTTACTTTATCACTCTCTTTATGTACATATATTTATTTCTTCTATACATTGCAAAGAAAGTTGCAAAAAGTATGCTATTGAATCCTAAATTCTTTAGAGTATGTTTTCTGCAAACAAGGAAATAACTGTAGTACAGGTAATAGATTCAGGAATTTTAATATTGACAAAAGAATATCATCTAATTTATAGTCCATTTTCAAATTTCACAAATGGTCCCAATAATACAACTTTATTTTTTGGATCCAATTCAAATTAGGCATTGAGTAACCATGGAATGATTCACACAGTTTTTAACCTGAAAGTTTTGCAAATCTTTTATGTCTTTTATGAAATAGTCTGAAAAATACAGACTAATTTGTAGACTGTCCCTTACTTGCATTTCCTTACCATTAGACTCAGGTTATTCATTCTAGGCAAGAATACAGTCCATCACTCAGAATGTTGGTTTATTCCATCATTAGTGGTATTAACTTGGATCATTTGCTAAGGTGTGTCTACCATGTTTACTGCACTTTAAAGTTACTGTTTTTCTTTCTGAACAAATGCTTTTCTAAGGAGATACTTTGAATCTATCTAAATATCCTGTTTTTCATGAAATGTTTGCATTTGTTAATTCTCATCTGAATCTAGGATAATTACAAAATGGTGGTTTTTCTACCTCCACTGTCCCTTCTACATTGATTAGTAGGCATTTCCCTGTAAGGAAGTTTCCCTTTCACTGTATTTACTTATTTATGCATCGGTTTATGTGTTCCTTATTAGTAAGGAATCACGGACTTTTACTTCATAGATACATGTTTTTGACAATGCGCTTTGTGCATTCTTAGGGTAACCTTGCAAGCAGAGATTCTTGAAGTTAAGTGCGTGAAATTCAGCCAAGTTGTTTTCTAGAAAAGCAAGGTTTGGAACTCCTTTTTCTAGTATATTAAAATGCTTACCTCACCACTAGCTATATTTTCAAGTATTTAAGATTTGTTATTGTGATGGGTAAAACATGGAAACTGATGTTTTATTTCACCATGTGTGTTCACTGATGATCTTGCAAGTTTATTTCATATTTATATTGGTATGCTCACTTATATCTTTTGTTTTTCTTTTGGACTATTGGTATTTTTCTTACTGATTTTTTTAAAGGATACATATTTGACATACATTTGTCCTTAAAATACCTTTTCTGCCAATCATATCTGTGCTGCCAATATTTACAAGAGTTCCTGCAGCTCTGCCTTACCAGCTCAGGAAATTCCTCTAACCCTCTTTTCCAAAATTATCAGGAGGATGGCCAGTCTCCAACTCACCTGTCTGATACCCAGGTCCCTGGCATCCTATTCATTGTTTGCCACCTGATGTCTCAAGCAGACTGATGCATCTGTAGGACCGTCACCTGGCTGCTGATTTCTGTTTTACCCCTGGACCCTGTAACTCAAATTAGTTTCAACTGTATGTTTCATAGCCTGAGGATAAGTCTTGTTTTAAGCCCCATATTCCCTCCTGGTGCAATAGCCTTGGGTTCTGCTTGTGTTGGAGGGAAATTTTGACAAGTAGAAGATACCTTTGGAAGAATACAGATCATGGAGCCCTTTGCATTCAGCTAAATCTGTGAGTGATTCATTGAGATTAATGGTTGCGTTGTGTGGCCCTGGGAGCCCCAAAGACCCTTTCAGGTTATCATCAAGAACAAAACCATTTTCACATTAAAACTATCTTTCTTTTTCTTTTTTCACTCTCATTGTCTTATAAATGTACAGTGGAATTTTCCAGAGGCTACATGATTTCTGATATTGTGACAGACTGAAGGTAGAAACATATGAGAATCCAGCCATCTTCTATTCAATCAGCCACTAAATATTTTTGCAAAAATGTAAGACAATAATACACTTCTCAGTAGGTTCATTTTTTAATGTAGTAACTTTTCACTAAAATATGCTATTCACATTAGGATATACTTGATATTTTACTTTTTATGTAAATAAATTAATTTTTGAGTATAATTTAAGTATAATTTTTTTAAATATAAAAGCCACATAAAAAAATCAGCACTGTCATGTTTTAAAATAATAAAAAAAGAACCAATTATGTGAAAAAGCCATCACTGACTGACTACATTGCACACATAAACTACTAATGATGGTTAGAACTCAATGTTGCATGGACTGACTCAAGCTTGCATGACCAGCCTCTACACAGTCCACTTTCTTTTACTCTGGAGGTGTTATTTACACTGGTTTTCTTTCAGATCCTCCGAGGAGTCAATTTCCTTCCAACCAGATAGATTTCACAGATGTTCCTTTGCCAGGAACACTGCCCCTCCTGTCTGACATGGCTGCCTCATCTCGTCTCTCAGGTCTCCTTTCCAGTAACTTCCTTAGAGATACCTTCCCAGATGACTGCTCATCCAAAATTTAATCACTCTCTCATTGTCCTTTTGAGCAGTTTGTCCTTTGCTATATTGGCCTTGTTAATTTAATAAACACACCAAAGAGCAAAAGGACTTGAACCAAATAAGTTCTTGGGCATGGCTAATGCTCACCAAGAGACAATCTGCTACCTTGCTCACTTTTCTCTCTCATTTCCCATGGTCTTCCCAAACACTGAGGAACACTCATTTTCTTGTCAGTTCCAGGATAGGTTCAACATTTCACATTTTAAATAAATTTTTCTATAATATTAGTTATCTTTAATGGAAAAGTTTTAAGATTCTGCCCGAGTTAAATTGAACCCTCTGTACAAGCTTCCCAAGTATATTTAAATATTTTTATACTAGGTTGTAAGCATCTAAAGACAGGTAGAAAAAAATAAAATTATACATCATATACTCTCTCTCTCACACACACACACACATACACACACACACACACACATACACACACACACACATATTACACCTAGCCCACAAATATACTGAAATACACCAAGTTATCTGACCAAATATATTAAATGATGATTTGTAAGTATTTATGTATAAATATCTGAATATTGTTATTGCCTGAACTGTTTTTAGCCCTCTCACTGTCATCATTGAGCATTTGCCGATTGATAACTGAACCTAATGAAAATTTGGTAGAGAATGAACCTGGGATGTTATGGTAAGGAAAGAACTACCAGATGTGATACCATTCTTGCTGAATCTTGTAGATTTCTGGGATGGTGGAAGGTTTAAATGGAAAAAGAGTTGGCTTAGAAAATTGAAGAGATAGAGGAAATCCACTCAAGGAAAATTGTTTAAGGGCATGATTAAAGATGGAGAAATGTCCCTGACTTGTTTGTAGTTTGCTGAATTACTCAGGGTGGTCAAAATTGATTAGATTTTTTTTATATTTCAAAGCAACATTGGGCAATCAGAAAAAGTAGATCACCATCACCAGAATAGGTCACACACAGACCCACTCTGAAGAAGAGAAGATATATACATCTAGGAATGTCAATGCTTCATGCTACTTGAAGTCATGCTGGTCATGGAGAAAAAGGACTTGACAAACACATTCCCATTAAGGTGTATTTACTTTTGGTGTTGGCTTTTCCTAGAGAAAAACTTATTTTAAGATATGGATTTGATAACAGAAATTACTGTTAGCCTGCAGTCATAGAGAAAGAAAGATACCTAAAGGCAAGTGGCCTGCCTGTTCCCTTAAGACACAATGCTGGTACTTAGTTATTTTTCACCTTTTCCTTTCTATGATATAAAACTCCAGCCAATTCTCATGCAAACACACTACTTGTGAACAGAATATGATTCATGCATCTCTCTCAATGTTTTTTCTCAAAACTGCTTTCTCTATTTGACAGGCCTATCTGGGTAACACAGTGGTAGGAGAAAGTCAAAGTTTTTGAGCCCAGCAGAAGAAAGAATCCTGCCACACTCCCTTTCTACCTGGAGGTTTCTGAGCAGTCACGCTGATACTGTTTCCTCATCTGGGAATGAGAATTATAAGCACTGTTCTGAAAATCAAAGATAACATAAGTATGCATAATGGGCACACAATAAATGAGCTAGTTTGGTGCATATTATAGTTGTATAATAGATAAGTACAGTTATATGAATATGACTGATAGATATAGATCTTTATACATAGTATCTGATTCTTCCTCTGCATATAACATATTAGATATACATAGTACACATGCTGTTCCTGCTTTCTCTTCTATGTGTGCAAATCTAAGCTGTCTACCCAGTTACAACACTATCCAATCAGAAGGAAAGTGGCCATAAACAACTGGGGAGGCCATATTTGTGCCTCCCAGCTGTTATCAGCCCAGTATTTATTTAAATTCAATGTATATATTAAAAAACACTTCCTCTTTGATGTCTTTATTGATACCATCCACTGTTCATAATGTCTCCCACCCTGGATTCTCATAGTACCTTTTTATATGTCTATTTTATTTTGATAATGGAACATTTTTTAATTAATCTATTTCCCATGGTACAATTCCCATACACCATCCTCCAAGTAGATTGTAATCATTTTGAGAACAGGGGCTATGTCACATTTCTTTCATAACTGGTAATCTCATGGGCAATACCTATATATTAAAGATGCTTGAATATACTAGTTGAATTTTATTACAATGAATCTGTTAGGAATGGGGAATGACACATACATTGCTCTCTAACCATTGTTGAGCCCTCTTTTCATTCCCAGCTATGCCATATCTGCACCCCACCAGTGACCCATCACTGCAAATACATTTGCCATTGGTCTGGTGATTGTGCCACTGTGCCAGAATAGAAAGAACTTTTTTTATTCACATGTTCAGTACAATAGGCTCTCCTATTCTGAAGTGGAATAAGTTTCCGAGTATGATTGCTTTTGAAGAGCAAAGTTTCTGTAAGAAGAAGCTGGAAAGAATTTGCTCTTGCTCTGACTGCATTTTTTAATCATCACTGTTTGCCCCTCCAGTGCGTCCGCCCATTTCCGAAGCCAGGATCGTGATTTTGATGCACCATCATGGCTAAATACAGTATATCATTTCAGCAGGCTCTTCACATTGTGTTATTGTTAATGATGCTTTTTATTTACCAGAACCATAGGCAATATGATATTACTCTCATTCAGTGAGCCCGGCAGGAGACTTTTTAAAAGTGTAATGCATTTGCTCTAATGTCTCTGATCAGGTGGATCTGGCCTGGAAAAACTCCAAGTTGGATAATTACATTTTCGCTACCTATAATTTCCACCACCCCTTCGAGAGCTTGTAGCATTCTTCTCCTTTCATACTCCACACATGTGTGGTGTTTACTGAACTCTATTTTAAAAAGCAAAGAAAATCAGCCTCCAGTCTTAATCTCTGAGAGGTGAGGGAAGAACAACCAAAATTGGAGAGTTCAGAATGAACACTTCTAAATTTGTGATGTCACTGAAGTTTGTTTTTAGAATTCCTCATCCCTTCAAAATCCATGTCCTGTCTTACACCTCTCCCATGACCCATCTTCTCTCACTTTGGATAAGCAGTATTCTGTCATTATCATGATTTTTTCAATAATGAGAGGAAGGGATCTAGTAAAATCATTCTTACGAAAGTATACACATTATGTTTGAGAACATGTCTGGAGACATTTGAACCTTTAAAAAGATAGCATAACATCTATGTTAAAAACATAACATAGAGGGACAGATTTCCAAGGGCAGAATTTTAGAGCCCATATCCTATGAGAAAAAAGATATTCTCAAGTTGTGAGTACAGCACATGTACCTTAATGCCTTCCTGTGCCTACACACAAGAACTGCACCATTTACCTCTTTTTAAGATAAAAAGAAATACTAGAATCTACATTTTATTTTCTCTAATAGGTTACATTAGCATACAATGCTCTTTGCACATAAGGTATGACAGGGTCAAGAGGAATGTTTTAATTTTTTTAATATAAGAGGTCCCAGGATTAATCTTTTTTTTAAAAGTAAAATCACCTGAAGTTAAGTGAGGAAGGTGAATGACTAAGCTGCGTAATAATATCTGAGTATAAAAAAAGGTTATGACTTTCAGATCCGTGAAATAACAAGACAAAATTTCAATCCTGACTGGTAGAATAAGAAGGGTTGCCATGGCAGGGTATCAATCCATGTATCATAATTACATGAAGAGATACGTTTTAAAGGGAAATGTTTCCTCAAGTGAGTAATGCCCACTTCAGTGGTGTTTCCCATTGGTTCTTTAATGAACATACATGATATGCTCTTATTTCTTTCATACGTCTCCCTCCTATCTGGGGACCTGGATGCTCAGTGTCCCTATGGTCCATGTCAGCCCATCCAAACACCTCTTTAAAAGCTCTACCTCAGAGTCACATGCAGTTTACTACCTAGGCAATTGCTCAACTGGGAATGAGAGCTGACATCACTGTAATGGAGAAGCCTGGCATGTATTTATGGAGCATTAATTCAGTCTGTAGTATTATAGCTGTCAAAGTCAACTAATGCAGATTTTAATTTATATATTTTCCCTTTTCTCTTTCTGATATGCCTTGATTTTGTTGATTCTGTGTGGGTTTATGGGGGCGGGGGGATTTGCTGTGTATCACACTAGGTCACCTTTCTTTGCTTTCCTAATGTTGCAGACAGGAAGGTGCCATTTTTACTTAGAATGATTTGAGGCAGGGCTGAGCAGAATGGCGGCTGTTCTGTTGTGCTGGACTCAGGGCAGGGTCAAGGTGACTCTGCAGGGAGTCAGCCACATACCAATTTACATCCGGAAGTGGTGGTGGTAGTGGACAGAAGGAATTTTGTCTCTGAAGGTCTAGAAGAAGGTAATAATTTAAATTTTGAAGTGTTGCATTTTAGATGTTGGCAGGACATAAATGGAAACATTCCAAATGAGCATAGTCAATGGGGAGTGATGCTATATAAGGTAAGAAAAAGAGATGGAATTAGGAGTCTCGGCCTTTTCTTTTGAGTTCCTTTTAAATGCAATCAGTGGGCCCATGTTTAACTTTGGGGCTTATATTCAAAGTCACCAATTCTCTTGGTCTCCTTATTTGACAGCCCTGACTCATGGGTTTCCCTGGTCTTTGGCCCGTTTTGGCAGTGAATTTGGCTCAGATTCTCAGTCCAGCATCCTGTGCTTAGAGTAGAGGTTTGGGTTAGTGTGTCCTTTGAACACTATCATCTCACAACTTCTGGTATTTTCCCATTGGTTTTAGGACCACAAACACAGGTCTGAAATCATTGTTTTGTAGTGTCCTCCTGTTCCATGACTCTCTGAGAACCAGAGTCCTCCTGTATTCATTTCTGCTTTCTTTACTAAAGCAATGGGTGACAAACTTCTAAAAGAGGCCAGATAAGAAATACTTTGTGCTTTGTGGGTTCATGAGCTACACTTTTTTCTTTAATTTTGTCAGTCCTTCGCCTATTATCTTTGGGGCTTTTCTTTTGGTTTGTTTGATTTACAACACTCAGAAAATGTAAAAGAAAAATAAAAAAAGAAAAGAAAATCTTAGCTGGAGTCATTCAGAAAACTTACTGATCCCTGTACTAGAGACCAAAGAGAGGAACAAGAATGTATTCTCATTCTGCAAAAAAGTCAAGAAGACTGAGGAGAGATGATGAATCATCACTCCTAAAAATTAAGGAGGTAAAATTGGTGATCTTGGAATAATTTTACAAGAACATTGCTTTTTGGAGGCAATCACTTTCTAACTGTTCTGTTTTGTAAGTGTGACTTTTATCTTCTACTTCAAATAGGGTCAGTATATCCCTGGCCTTTTACAAAGACTTAACTCATCCCAAGTGTCTGTTATTTTATTTCAAATCAAGTAGAGTGTGTTTATAGTTCCCCTTTAGAGAATAAATCCATCCTGAGTTGACTTGGAATTGGACTGGACTTCATGAGTGAGTAACGTATGAGTAAGGGTGTGCACTTAAAAAGTTGTGTCATGAGATGACCTTTCAAAGTGCTTTTCCACCTCTTGCACTCCATTCTTCTCAAGTGACTATTTTGGATCCTGAAAGATTTTGTTTTATCTTCACAAATTCATATCAGTGGAAGGTATTAACACCATAACTCACGTATCTGTGGCTTGGCTTAGTCATATTAGTTGGCAAATATTTTAAACAAGATGTGCAGAAGATACAATGTAACAAAGTAAAAGAGAAGAGAGGGGGACAGGAATGCCAGAAAAAAGAGTGGGAAAAACTAAAAAAAAAATCTCTTACTAAAAGTTTGCTTGATTGGGCTTCCTTCAAGAATCTTCATTTCTTAGTACAGGATTATTGACTACTAAGTACCATAAATCTATACTGATACCCAGGAAGGTCAAGCCCAGGAGGGGCCATGATGTTTAAGGGATACTTTTTTTTTTTTTTTTGCCTATACAGCTATTGAAATAGCTGGGTCAAAGATAATATGCAATCATTCTACTACCTGGGAAAATGTGCTGTTTTCTGTGAAATTCAGAAAAAAAAAGAATGATCTGGTAAGAACAATTTTCCTTCCTAATTTCTTGAATAAACAAACCTGCCACATAGATCCAACCAGCGGGGACAATTTTCTTGGCTTGATGAAACATATCCACACAGAAAAAAACTATAAATTCATATTACTGAATCTCAAAGGGCATGATGAAATAATGGTGGTCATGTGTGACTCGAGGAATTCTTTTTTTTTTTTTTAATTTTTTTTTCAACGTTTATTTATTTTTTTAAGACAGAGAGAGACAGCATGAACCGGGGAGGGGCAGAGAGAGAGGGAGACACAGAATGGGAAGAAGGCTCCAGGCTCTGAGCCATCAGCCCAGAGCCTGACGCGGGGCTCGAACTCACGGACCGCGAGATCGTGACCTGGCTGAAGTCGGACGCTTAACCGACTGCGCCACCCAGGCGCCCCAAGGAATTCTTATTCTTGCAATATGGGATAGGTAATTTGACAAAAGTTCATTTGAGACTTGTGAGACTGTATATTCAGGGTCTCTTTCAGGACTTTGAGTTGTAATCATTTAAAAAAATTCAACCCATGCTTCATGCAGTCCCTTAGCCCTCTGGTATTCCTTTGGTGCCTAGCACAGGGATTGTCTGTGCTAGGGGATCCAATGGAGATATGTTGACCAAGTGATTAAATTTTATCCCCAAAGTACCCTTGAGCCTCATAAATCTTTTCCATCTCAAATTTGTCACTCTGAATACATGAGAAAGGGAAAGGACCATGCACCCCTCTGTGCCCTGCCTTAGTCACTCACTGTCCTTGCATCAAGTTACCAAGATTTATTTCTTTTAATCAGCCTTGATCTAACACTCCCTCTAACCAGTTAACCTTTTGGGTTGTTTTCCCCTTATTTCTGAAAATTCGTCCTCAGCTGTCTTCTTGTAAGGTGTTCAGGAAGAGCCAAAGCAATACAATAGGATAGTCCAGTAAATAGACCAAAAAAAGTGGTAACTTCATTAGTATAAATATGAGGAATACTATCTATCCTTCCCCTCCCACACTCTGACCACACACACACACACACACACACACACACACACACACAGTCTTCTTCATGGTCATCCATTATGAAATTCTGACCAATAGATAGATATTCATGCATTTGGAACGCTCACCTCCTGGCTCTGATCAAGTGATTAGTACCTTAAGAATGACTTGCCAAAACAGGTGGATGTTGAGGGCAGAGTTGCTGGAGGAATTTCCCAGGGGATAGGAAAGAGGACAGGAAGTAGGGGTATGGAATATAGGAGAACATTCCTTTTGTTGGTGATCCCTAGTGTCTTATGGCAATACATTTTAAAATATTAATCATTTAAAGTGTGTTCTCGTATTTATTTATCACAAATGACATTAAATTTTACATGCTAATATGTTTAAATTTTTTTAATTAAAAAAAAAAAGCAGTGTGAAGGCCCTAGAAGCAAACTTTCTGATTCCACAACTGTTTTTTGTGGGTGTTTTAAATTTACTTCTGAGAGAAAGAGAGAGAGAGAGTGGGGGGAGAGAGAGAATGTAAATGGGTAAGGGACAGAGATGGAGGGGGACAGAGATACAAAACAGGCTCCATGCTGACAGCAGAGAGCCTGTTGTGGGGCCTGAACTCACAAACCATGAGATCATGACCTCAGCCAAAGTCAGATGCTGAACTGACGGAGCCACCCAGGACCCCCTCTGCAACTGTTTCAAGGAAACAGTACAATATGTATTTTTTAGAGATCTAATAAAATGGAATTTCTCTGAGTTTGCTCATTTTGGTCATTTTGCTTCATCATTTAAAGCTAACCATTTTAGGTGTCTTTGCTGTAGGTCTAAATTTACCTAATTTTCCAGACATTCAAATTCTTGTCTATGTTGACAACCTCTTCACTCCAAGACATTCCAGGCTAGTTTTCCCATGTTTTAAGGGCATGTGTCTTCTTGGGAATCCTGAGCCCTTAGGGAATATAAGAATGACAGGCAAACCAGGGAGATTTTCTTTCTTAACAACAGCTGAACTTCAAGAAGATGCTCATCAAATAATTGTGAGGTTTCAAAACATTCAAAAGTCATCGTCTTCTGTGATGTGTAGAATAATTAAATGCAACACCAGCATGACACCAGTGGTAGATCATTTCCAGCCGTAAAATGCCATTGTCTCGCATTAACTTGAGGGTTGGTGGGGGTTTTGTCTCCATTTCACCAGACAGAGTACAAAACATTGTGACATGCTTAATATTTCTTCCGCCAAGATGTCCACTCCGATTCCTCACCCTTTACAGAGTTGTTGATTTCATTCTGCATTTAGCTGCCAAAAAAGCGATTGCGTGTGCAGCACCAGTAACAAAGTGAAAATGAATTATGCATCAGAAGAAACTGCATTTGAGTCAAAAAACTTAGACTTCAGCATCTTCAAATTACAATATGATTTAAGAAGGAATACATTTAAGGAGATAGCAATGGACTGAGGTGAAGGGGTCAGCGTTGGCCCGGTTTAATATAATTTAGCTTTCAATTATTTATTTTTTAAAGAGCTACTAAGCACACTGAATCTCTTTAATGGCAATGTCAAAAGTATGGAGACTGGAGAAAAGCCATGAATAATAGTGACAGATTGTTATGCATGGTAATGTTATAGGGCCTGCTGCAAACCGAAGCATTCACCAGAGCAGGGAGAGCAAACAAGGAACTGCCGGCGATGAAACGGAGGGACATGGCTCCCTTCCCTGAGCAGTGAAGGCGGCTGACCTCCATTTCCTCTGAGATCGAACTGGCTTTGTCAAAAAGGTCCTTAAGCCAACTGTCTCTGAGAATTCTGCACTCCTCTCTTCACAACTGAAACATAATTGTTTGTTTAAATTGTCCACCCTTAATTTCATTGACGGTAAAATTAATTCTGGAAAATATCTTCACGCATTCTCTGAGCACCCATGCAGTGTCAAGAACTGTGAGAAGTGCCCCAGAAGACAGGAGGTGACAATTTGCCCCTCCTTCAGGACATGGGTCATCAAGTGACTAAATTTGAATAGGGAAATGTAGGAGCCAAAATATACTATATATACATGTGTTAAAGAATCTGATATAAATGGAAAGTGTTTATTAATACAGAGAAGAAGGGAAAGATCATGGTGAGGGAGAATCTGGAGGAAGATTAGGAATCCCCATGTTTATCCATCAGCTTGCCACGGGTCCCACTCCCTTCTGCTCGCCATTCACATTTGCTCTCTTGCAACAACACTGACTGAGAAGAAAACCCTCCCTGTGTGCTCTGTTTCTCACCTATGGGACAGAGTAATTCATTCCTTCTGTGGCCACTGCTCACCTGGGTGAGGCAAATGTCTCTCCGTCAGATGGTCGTTCTGACACACTTAACAGTCTTCTGGATGCTGTAAGTATTAGGATCCTCATTCCCTGCCATTACCATTCCATTTTACCCCTCCTCCTTGTCTTAGAATGGCTTGCCCCACCAGCCCACTCTTTCCTGGCTTAGTGCCAAGTGACAAAGGCAGTGTCATATGGGAAAACAAACCAAAATTAGGAATCAGGAGGGCAGATTTCTAGTCTTGGCTTTTACATGCTTATTTAGACCTTATTGGGGCGTTGTTTCTTCAACTTTTAAGCAAACAGATTGGTTAAAATATATATATATATATTTATATATATATTATATATAATATATTACAATATATTATATATAATATATATTATATATATATTATATATTACATATATATATACACACACACACATATATGTATACACACACACACATACACACATATATATGTTTATAGCTTATACCTTTCGTGGTAGAATATTTTTCTTTTCAAAGTAATTATCTCTCACACATCCCCAGGTGTTGAACAGACAGAAGCAGAGGTGTGTAGGTTGGGGCAAGATGAGGAGCCCACATTACTCAGCATCCTGCCCTCTCCTAGCTGAGCTCCTGAGCTCTGCAGAAACCCATCCTAAAATTGACATGATAGCACAATTTCTGAAGTTCCTTTAAGTTCTAAATTCCGTGGATTTCCCATCATTCTACAAAACATCTTGCTCTAAAGTGTTACTATCTTAAAATGCATTCTACTACCATCTGTGCCTTAAAAAAAAAACAAAAAACAAAAAACAAAACAAAAAAAAAAACCACCAAAACAAAACATGGGGAGAAAAAAGCTAAAACTAAAGGAATATTTAAGGACCCAATTTCTGCGAAAGAGAATTGTTCCCAACTGCACATCAAAGTGGTCTCAGTCATTCACTAGGCTTGTACCAGTTAGCAGCTCTATAGAAACTTCAAGCACAAGAGGAAGATGTGGGTAACAAATGTGCCCATTTACTATTTTACTGACAGATCAAGGGGGAAGGATCTGTCCTATTTCGAGACAAGTACCAGGTCACTGTTAGTTTTTACTCAATTTCATTTTGCACACTTGTGTCCAAGGAAGGCGGTGCTTTCATGACTATACAGTCTGTGCACTTCTGTCCTGTGGTAAAGACTGCAGGGCACATCATTCTGAGAAAACATTGCTGCTTAAATATGAAAACACGGAACAGCAAGCTGCCAGTGGAAGGAACAGTGTGTCAAGTGAGTGAGCCAGAGTTTCCTAGAGCCTAAACTAGTTGTAATTTTGAAAATATATTATGAAAACAAAGTAACTAAATAACAGAAACCTTGGATAGAGATCATTCTTGTTTGATACCTACATGAAAACGAAGTATTTTACTGATTAAATTTCCAGGGTGGTTACCTGCTCTACAATAGTGGGCCCCACCCTTTGATTAGCCACATTCAAGGGAGGTCTTTAATATTTTTCAAGTGGGAAAGTAGAATTTTTAAAGCAAAATTACATTTAATCTATTCAATGAAAACAAACACTAAAATATGTGAGATTTAGAGAGAATAAGAAGAATGTTTTATTTTAGAGAAAGTGTTAGAAAAAAATGGGGCTGAAAGCAAAACTAAGTATTTTATCTTCAAGAAAGAAAGATGGGGATCAGCTGATTTCAAGGTTTGCAATTTAGCTTTCTCCAGTATGTTGTATAGGGGTTGAATTTTAATATTTTATTAAAAAAATTTTTTTAATGTTTTTATTTATTTTTGAGACAGAGAGACAGAGCATGAGCAGGGGAGGGGCAGAGAGAGGGGGAGACACAGAATCCGCAGCAGGCTCCAGGCTCCGAGCTGTCAGCACAGAGCCTGATGCGGGGCTCGAACTCACGGACTGTGAGATCATGACCTGAGCTGAAGTCAGATGCTCAACCGACTGAGCCACCCAGGCACCCCAATATTTTATTTTTTATCATCATGTAGCCCCATCTCTCCACCCAATAGTGCAACCCTGTCCTTTCCTGGGGTAAAAGGAAAGAGAATATGAGCAGAACTAGTCTGTCATAAGCCAGGCCAGCACTCTGATGCCCTGGGATCCACTTTTCTATACATCTGAGGACTTGGAAAAGACTAGAATCTTTATTTTTATTTGTTTTGTTTGTTCATTTATTTATTTATCTATTTATTTTAAGACTAGAGGCATTATTTTCCACTAACAATCAAACGGTCAGCTAACTGCTAAACTATTTAAAGTCTCCCTCTTTAAAGAGCAAGTGAAAAAGAAGTTAATAGTGACTGAAGAAAAGAAAAACAATCAATGGGAGTAAGTAAAAAGGGAGGCAGTAGTCCTGCCCTATCTGTATTTTACCCAAGGTCAACCATGTTCCAGACACAGATGATCCTCCTGACATAACAGGAGAAAGTCAATATTAGACTTGTAGCACTATGTCACAATGCCTATATGATTCACTTATCCCACCACATAGTCATTTTGTCATCTCACATCATCACAAGGAAAAGAAGGGTCAGTACAGGACAATAAGATATTTTGAGGGAGAAAAAGTGGGGAACAGAGAGAGATCATACTCACTTAACTTTTATTAAAGTGTATTTTATAATTGGTCTAATTTATTATTGTACTGTTGGTCTCTTTCAGTGCCTAATTTCTAAATTAAATTTTATTATAGGTAATTATGTATAGGATAAAAAAAAATACCAGTATATCTAGGGCCTAGTACTATCTGTGGTTTCAGGAATTCACTGGGGATCTTGGAAAGTAACTCCAAAAGGTAAGGGGGGACAGTTGTATGTATGTTTGGGGGGATGTGTATGAGGCAGTGAGAGAGAGAACGCTTTCATCTTAATCAACTAATTAATTCTTAGAATTGAATGCTACCTGTTAGCTTCAATCACAGTCAGGGGTAATTTGAGCTCTTCACTGGGTTTGTGGGGTCTAGATAATATTATCCATGATTCTCCTGAATGCCACACTGCTTTTTCTATTAAACAGAGCAACCAACTCTACATAATCATGACAGTCATCTGATTGATCTTGACATGTGGGAGAGATGCCACTATTCACACTGAGTGATTATCATGTAATACAAAAGTCAGAAGAAGAATATATGGCAGGATATCAAATGACCAATCTGGTTTCTCTGGTCTCTTTTAGTAACACATTTCCCACTCCCTGGACTAGGACCAAGGAAACAGTTATGAAGGAGGAAGAAGTTATGAGAAGAAATCCATCTTGTTTTGCTTTCTTCATTGGTTTTTATTTTTGAGAGAGAGAGAGTGAGTGCGTGCCTACAGGTACACACAGTGAGCCAGAGGAGGGGCAGAGGGAGAGAGAGAATCTCAAGCAGATTCCATGCTCAGCGTGGAGCTAGATACAGAGCTCCATCCCACGACTCTGGGATTGTGATGTGAGCTGAAATCAAGAGTTATTTGCTCAACTGACTGAGCCACCCAGGTGCACCAGCTTTCTTTCATTTTTATATAAGCCTTGTTCAGAAAGTTTTGTTGTGTTTTGTAGCATGGGTAGCGATGCCCCTTCCTAAGTCATGTTGACATTCAGTCTGACATGTAGAGAGCACTTAATCAGTCCCGAGAATCTATTTGTTAGTTGGGGCTCCTGGGTGCCTCAGTCAGCTAAGCTCCAACCCTTTGTTTCGGCTCAGGTCATGATCTCACAGTTCTTGAGTTCAAGCCCTGCATCCGGCTCTGTGCTGATAACACAAAGCCTGCCTGGGATTCTCTGTCTGCCTCTCTCTGTGGCTCCCTCCCACTTGTTCTCTACTTCTTAGAGAAACTTTGTTGTGTCAGAGAATCACAACAGGAAGACAGTTTCTTGGTATTATTATAAAATTCCTAAACATCACCACATAATTTAGGAAGACATTCTGTCATCATATTCAAAATAGAAAGCTTATCCTGAAGCATAAATCTGCCCTCTAAATGTGGCAGACCCCTACAAAAGCAACCAAAACATTTGTTTGATTTGGGGATATTGGTTGTCTTTTTATTGTGATTGTATGAATGTAAGGTGTTTGATCACTTAAGGACATAATGTAGAATTCTTTCACATACAGATATAAAAAAATGGGTCCTAAAAAAACTATAGAATTTTCTTTTTTAAATATTTTTTAAAAGTTTATTTATTTGAGAGACAGAGACTGAGACAGCCAGCTGGGGCGGAGCAGAGAGAAAAGAAGAGAGAGAATCCCAAACAGGCTCCTCCTTGTCAGCATGGGGCCTGATGCAGGGCTCGACCACAGGAACCATGAGATCATAACCTGAGCCAAAATCAAGAGTCAGATGCTTAACTGACTGAGCCGCCCTGGTGCCCCTATAGGATTTTCTAAAACAAAATCAGATGTCATTTCTTTTAAGAAAATAAGAAGAGAGACAATAATACAAGTGAAGGAGCTCTTCCTAAGGTCACATGAGCTTTTGGGTAAACATGCAGCCCTGACCTTATTGAGGGTTTTTTGTTGTTTTCCTCCTCTCTTAGGGAAATTCTCCATGAAGTAATTTATTCACAGGGTCACAGACTGCCAGATTTGTATCTCCACTCCATATTCAAAATCTCACCTCTTCAGATTAGAGACTTTTTATTCTCCAATAGCTAATTTTCCGTAAACATAAGGAGAGACTTCACCTATTTGTATGGCGCATTTCATATGCAAATCTACCCAGTCAACAGCAGAGTGGACACTGATTACACACAGGAGATGCTAATCATGAGGACTTTTAAAGTCACTGAGGCAGACAATATCCTTGCCAATGTCCTAAGGGTGACAGAGGTAGAGTCTGTCACTGTGGTACCACGGATCTAAGTGGGATGGACCATAGGTGCTGAAGCCCTGGAAACCAAACTCTGGAAATGGATTACCATGAGATGGCAACATTGAACATTAAAAAGTTTGTTCTTTTTGGTCCTTGGGAAATTGATGGGGGTCGGCAGGGGGTGTGTGACAATTGTACCTTTTCTCTTTTGCTCTAACTTTCTAGGGCTTTTGTTTCATTAGCATATTTTTTTAAAGTGCCTTGAATGTAGATGGCTCCTTCCTGCTGAGCTAGTCAAAGTGCTTTACATACATTATCTCTCATTTGTCCTCCTCTAATCCTCCGTGTTTGATAGGTGTCAAAGGAATCAAAGGAAGGTCTTTTTTTTTTTTTTTTAATTTGAGGAGGAAACCAGGGTTACAAGATTGAAAGTATAGAAGAGCAATTTTCCAAGATGGCATCCAGCTTTGGAATTCCTGTATAACCCAGGGGGGGTGGGGAGAAAAATATTTTCTTTGATCACTACTGTTTGCCAGAAGCCTACCATTCTTTCTTTCCTAAACCAAAAAGGCTATACTTCTCATTTTCCTTGCTGTGACCTAAGCCTTGTGGATTGTCCTGGGTTATGAAAAGTGAGCAAAAGTGGGTACTATGGAGTAGAGCCATCCCTGCCCTGAGAGAAAAACACACACATACACATGCACACATGTGCACACACACACCAGATATGTGCAAAAGAAAAATATGGAGTCCTGAAGATTTGGGGTTATTTATTGCATCAGTTTAAACTTAGCCTATTCTCACTAATACATCTTATTTGAGTAATACTTAAAAACAATGAAATGATAACAATCTGCCACTTAAAATTTCATTGGAATCACAGTGTATACAAATGGACAAAAATGCACATTACCATCAGGCAAATAATTTAATTCCTATAATGTAGATTTCAACAAATCAGTGAAGTAAGTACATGTTGCTACAGGGTATTATTCCTAGTACTTTTCTATATTAAATTAATAAATTGTACTGATTTTTCTTAATGTGAAAATAATGCACGTAAATAAAAAATAATTATGGAATACAAGAAAGCACAAAGAGGAAAATAAAAATAATAACCTATCGTCCTGCATCCAGACATAACCACTGTTATTATTTGGAGACATTTATAGTCATTTTTAACAAAATGAACATTGGTGGCTGTCGTTGTTACACCTCTTTCTGGTTCCTGTAACAAGGACTACAGAGGCGAAAAGACAGACGAAGAGAAAGCTGTCTGCCTGAATTCTAGCTCTGGCTTGAACACTAACTAGCTGGGAGACCTTGGAAACCTTTTAATAGGCGCTAACTCTTTTTCCTTTTTGGCATTTCTGTCTCACAACTCTGTTCCTTTCCATGAGATTCCAATTTCATTATCTTTGTTTAAGCTTTTATTATTTGACTCAGAGTCAATTCCCTAAAAAAAAATAGCTGAAAGTTGATTCGTCAAAAATGATTAAATTCCCAAGTTTAATCCATTCGCCAAATTTTTAACGGATTAAAAATGAATCTGTAAAATTTTACTAGTTATATTCAATAATAGACGCAATCAAAAAGTATATTTTGTCATCAGTAATAAAAATGTTGTCATTTTCGTTGTTTTTCTTCCTTTCAATTTTTTTAGCTTACAATAGTATCTAGTAATCTTTTAATTCATTTTTTTTGCCAATCTATCCCATTTAGCATGACAATTATCGTTTTTAAAGAGCCCAATACTTTAAAAAATTGAATTTATATTTAAAATATTTCAAATTTGTGGTTGTAATCATGTAGGGGGATATAGTAATTATTTCTGAATATATTTGCTTCCTCTTTTGAATGATTGAAATGTCTTACGTTGGAGCTTAATGTGAACTAATACCAAATGAAATTAGTCCAACTGTCTTTGCTGGCATCCAAAACTTAGTACCTTCTAACTTGTGAGAGTTTTCCTGGTTATTTCTTTCAAATACTTTTGAAATTAAAAGTAATTAAATTTAACATTTAATATAAAGCAAAATGAATTTTAAATTTAATATAATTAAATTCAGGTAAAATTTTAAGTTTGAATTTATTTTCACATAATTTAAAATTCAGTTGTTCAAATTCTTTTATATTTAAGGAAAATCTTAATTTAGCTGTGCATCAACATTAATTTTACTTTATTTTAATCAAATACTTAAATTTAAATACTAAATTAAATTTAGTATTATTCTGATCATTAGAAATATAAAAGCTAGGCTAATAGGCTATTTTAAGAATAAGAGAACAAAATCTAAAAGTGTTTAACCTTTAAAAATTTCAAAAACTATTCAAAACTTCTCAAAACAAAAAGAAATAGCTAAGACAATCCAAGTAAAATGTGAAAATCTTAATTGAGAAGATGTTTTGTGCATTTTTCAATGTGAACTGCTAACAGATGAGTTGAGACATATTACAAATTTTAAGAGTTTATTTGAACAAAAATCAACCAGGCAGCACCAAACTGGAAGAGGTTAGGTGCCCTCCACTGACAGGAGCTCAGGGAAAGACATTTGGATACTTTTAGAGAGAAAAGGTGGAAGGCAAGTAAGGAAATTCTTGATTGGCTATATCTGAAAGCCTAGTTATTTGTGATTGGTTGTCCTCAGCGTTTTGATTTTGTAAACTTCAGGCATGTACAGGCTTAGATTTTGTTTTGCCTATGTAGGCCCCAAGGACATTAGAGTCACCTCGGTCTAATGGCCTCCATATTTAATTAATTTAACATGCCGATCTGTTTTATATTCTTTATTGTGTATAAGTTTATTTCACTACTTTTTTGTTAACATTTCAACTTTAGTTAGTATTTAGAAAAAGTGGATTTAATTATTATTAATCTGAATTGAAATTCCTATTAAAACTTGGGGAAACAGCAATTAAAATCATTAGCACATTATACATTGGGTTAATGGATTCTTTGCTGAATTATTTCTTTGTTCCTTCCATAGTTACCAACACCCTTAAAGCCAAAATATACCACCAGTGACCAACCATCAAACAAAATAAAAAAGAAGAGCAGCAACAATGCAACTAGATTGGATTGTTTTCAGTTCCTATGTCATAAAACACAATATGGAACAAAACGTTTTGGACTATTTTGATAATCTATCACTTAATTGTACAGAACTGCTCCTTACCTCAAGTGACTTGCCTCATGTATATATTGTTCTTACCTGGTTCGGAAATTTTACCCATCACATTGACTCAACAGATTTTTGAGTAAGACTTTATATCGGATATATTTCCTGGTGGTTAGAGACATGGGCTCTGTTTACCAGGGGCTTGTGGTCAAGTGTGGAGATGAAAAACTAAACAAATAACAAAATAGCTATATAATGGATTTTCTGCTTTAACTGAAGTTGGTTACAAAGCACTGCAGTTAAACGGTGAAGAAGAAGCAAATATTATTGCCCAGCAAACCCCTTCCACCTCCCATGTTCCTCAAATCCTTTCAGGACACCTTCCTTATCACATCCACGCACTTCGGACATCTTGCTCCTCTAGTTTGCTCCTTCCTTGATCTCTTTGTATTTCCCTTTGCCTCTCTCTTGTGTGGGGATGCTCTCCCTGCTATCCTTCCAATTTGGACTTTAACATCACTACTGTACAGAGGACTTCCCTGAAGACCCCCTCTAAATCAGCCAACATCCTACTCTAGTTAATCTCTATTAGATCACTGGGCTTCTTCCCTTTATAATATAGATAATGCTTACCACTACCTATATAACTTGTTTTATTCACTTGTGTACTTATTTATTACCTGTCTTCCCCAGCTAGAATTTAAGCTCCAATAGGAGAGTGATATTTCCTTGTTTTTATCTATTATTTCCAGAGATATTGGCCCATAATTGGCATTTTATACTTGTTGAATAGTTAATTTTTTATGCATCTATTCATTCATCTATATATTCACTCATTCATTAATAAACATTTAATGAGCACTTATTATATGTCAGGCTATTTTTTTAAGGCATGGGGAACAGGAGTAAACACAAAGGCAAAAATCTCTGTTCTTATTAACGCTGCAGTCCAGAGATGGAGACAAACATAAAACTAAGAGACACGATAACATTTAAGATAGTGATAAGTGCTGTGGAGAAAATATAGGTCACAGATGAATGGGTTTCATTTGGAAAGAGATTGCCATGCTATTTATACTAATATAGAAAGACCTTAAGTAGAACATCACACTTGAGCAAAACCCTGAGGAAATGAAGTTTTCATGGTGATTAAAATGTGAAGTACATTGGAAGTTTTAAACAGGAGTGGGGTGATCTGACTCTTATTGTACAAAAATCATTCAGGTTATCATATTGAGTGTACTCTGTAGGGAGACAGGATCAGGTAGAAGTAAGGAGATCAAGGTAGGAAGTATGTAATACAAGTAAAACCTTGAATTGTGAGTAACTTGTTCTGGAGTGTTCCACAAGACAAGCAAACATTTCTAATACATTTTAAATTGATAAACGAGCGATGTCTTGCAATACAAGTAGGATGTGACACCAAATGTCACATGATCACAACCAAGACAATGGTTCTTGAAATTTGCTTTGATATAAAAGTGCTTTCCATTACAAGCACGTTTCTGGAATGAATTAGGATCACAAACCAAGTTTTTACTGCTTCCTAGGTGTCATTGATTTGGATCAGGATATTAGCAGTATAGGTTAGGAGAAGCAGTCAGATTCTAGATATATTTTGAAGTGGCAGCAAATGGACTTTGTTGATGGCATAAATGTACAATGTGAAAAAAGAAAGGGCTTAGGATAACTTTTAGATTTTTGACATGATCCCTTAGGAGGATGGAATTGCCAGTTATAGAGACTGACTAAAGTCTATGGGAAAAAGAGGTTTGGGGTAAAGGAGGATAATTGGAAATAAGTTTGGGGCATGTTAAGCTTAAAATGCCTGTAAGACATCCAGGTAGAAAAACAAATAGGCATCTGGATATAGAAATTCGGAATTCAGGGAATTCATCTATCCATCCAAATAAATATTTGCTGAATACCTATGCTATGTCAGAAACAGTGATACACGCGGTAGTTACCTATTTGAAAAAGACACACCTCTGGGGCACCTAGGTGGCTCATTCGGTTAAGTGTCCAACTTCGGCTCAGGTCATGATCTCATGGTCTGTGGGTTCGAGCCACGCGTTGGGCTCTGTGCTGACAGCTCAGAGCCTGGAGCCTGCTTTGGATTCAGTGTATCCCTCTCTCTCTGCCTCTTCTCCACTCACATTCTTGTCTGTCTCTCTCTCTCAAAAATAAGCAAACATTAAAAAAATTTTTAAAAAGAAAAAGAAAAAGACACACTCGCTATCTTTTAGGAATTTTCAGTTAAAGGGGAAAAGAGAAACATAAACAGGTATTTCCAAAAATGTGAGATAATGGTTTTCCTGATGCTGCAAGAATATGCAGAGGTGATATGCGATGTCTCATATTTGGTTTGGATTAAGAAATAATTCCTGGAAATATTGAATTGCAGAGCCCTAAAGATATGTAAGAGTTAGTTAGCTTAAAGATGTGTAAGAGAGAGATCTAGAATGTTCCTTGCTTTTTTTCATAATCTCATATCATTTTATTTCTGAGATTCAGTTACTTAATTATTATTTTCAAATGGGCAACACATTTTCAAATCCATTAAAGTAAGATTTTAAGTTTGTCACATCAAGTAAGTATATCTTTTTTCTTGAGACCAGTATCATTCCTTTTCACACTGTCTCTCCCATCCCCATGATACATTCACATAAATTCATTCCAGAATAATGTGTTCCTCTGAAACAAAGCAAAACAAAGAGAAACGAGATTTGACTTTGAGGGTTGTGTTTACAAAGGAAATTCTTTAAGACAGGATGTTTTATACATATCATGGAATAACTTGCATACATTTACAGAAAGTTATCTTTACACTGCTTTTGACTTCATAATTTTCTAAAAATGTTTATTTTTTGTCTATTTTTATTTTGTATGTATTGTTATATGTAAAAAAAAAAACATTATAGCAAATGAGTGCAGTGGTGTGCCAGACCCACGTCTCATTTTCCTGGCTCCCAGAAGCATTTTCTTCTCTGAAGTTTCCCTGCAATGAAGGGAATCTAACACTCAAAGTTAGCACCGCTCCTGGGGTCAGCACACATCCAATGACTATTCAATGTCAGAAGACAGAGGCCTGTCTGTGCACCTTGAGTCAAGACACCTCTGAAGACTCATCTCAGCTCCAGAACTCTCCATGAGGTTGGCTGAAGGCTCTGTTAAAACCACATCAGAGTTTAACTTCTCCTTGAACTCAATTCTTCTCCCCTCACTCCCTTAAAACTGTTGTTCCTAAAGATGCTATGTAATAAACTTTCTGTAAACAAATTTCTGGTTCAGAGTCTAGCTCCCGGTAACTGTCTGTGATAAAACAGTATGAATGAGTAGATGAATGTATAATGACTGATGGGAGAGAACGACCTATATCATCCAGATCAAAGGCCCTGCCGAATATTGCCATTGGTTTTTGAGCTGCTCGGCTGTCTTCTGAAATTTTGGACCTAGATTTGAGCATCTTCTTTAAGAAGGACAGCTAGAGAGATTCCAAAATAGGAGAAAGATGATTGAGATTATGGAGGACCAAGCAGCCAATCTCATATACATATAATATTTAAAGAAGAAGTAGATTTAGCACTAAGAAAACGAAGTAACATTGGACATATAAAGATACAAGGAATGGATATTATCAAGCTGCATTTCCTGCTCATTAGCAACAGATCTGTCTCACAATTAGAAAAATATATCCTGTGAGGTTTTGAATGCACAGGACAAACTGGAATGAAGGTGACCAGAAGTCAGGGATATTGTGGAAGAGATACTTGCATTGTGCTCAGGTTCAGAGAGCTGACAGCCAAGGACTTGTCCTGCTCTGATTTTGCAACATTATAGTGGTAGACAAGAGAGAGTCTCAATTTGAAGTTCATAGCTAAACAGCATGGTTACCTACACAGAAAGAGAAACATGTGCACCAAAATATATTCATGTGAAATAAATGGATAGATAAATTTGTATGCTAGTTTGGTAGTTGTTGATACGGATACAGATGTTCTATCTATGATAAAACAGCACCATACCTTTAATTCTTTTATTTTCACTGTTTTGGAGAACTACATTGTATTCATACAGGACAATGTACTTATCATTTTCTTTGAAGAAAGGCCAAACATTTTTTGTGGTTAGTACACACATTGCTGCTATATATATTTTTGTGGATGTCCCTAAGTGCACATGCGTAAGAATTTCTCTAGGATACATAACTAAGAATGGCATGGCTAGGTCTCAAAGTGTGAGGATCATCTTATAATAGAAAATACCAAATATTTGCCAAAGTTATTGTATCAATATTCACTCCCACCAGCAATATGTAAAAGTCAGTTGCCTGAGTTCTGATTTTTTTTCCAGGTTCCATTCATCCAGCAAAAGTTGATTTTATTTTATTTTATTTTATTTTTTCAATATATGAAGCTTATTGTCAAATTGTATGGAAACAAATTGGTTTCCATACAACACACAGTACTCATCCCCAAAGGTGCCCTCCTCAATACCCACCACCCACCCTCCCCTCCCTCCCACCCCCATCAGCACTCAGTTTGTTCTCAGTTTTTAAGAGCCTCTTATGCTTTGGCTCTATCCCACTCTAACCTCTTTTTTTTTTTCCTTCCCCTCCCCCATGGGTTTCTGTTAAGTTTCTCAGGATCCACCTAAGAGTGAAACCATATGGTATCTGTCTTTCTCCATTTGCTTATTTCACTTAGCATCACACTCTCCAGTTCCATCCATGTTGCTACAAAGGGCTATATTTCATTCTTTCTCATTGTCACGTAGTACTCCATTGTGTATATAAACCACAATTCTTTATCCATTCATTAGTTGATGGACATTTAGGCTATTTCCATCATTTGGCTATTGTTGAGAGTGCTGCTATAAACATTGGGGTACAAGTGCCCCTATGCATCAGTACTCCTGTGTCCCTTGGATAAATTCCTAGCAGTGCTATTGCTGGGTCAGAGTAGGTCTATTTTTAATTTTTTGAGGAACCTCCACACTGTTTTCCAGAGTGGCTGCACCAATTTGCATTCCCACCAACAGTGCAAGAGTTTCCCGTTTCTCCACATCCTCTCCAGCATCTATAGTCTCCTGATTTGTTCATTTTGGCCATTCTGACTGGCGTGAGGTGATATCTGAGTGTGGTTTTGATTTGTATTTCCCTGATAAGGAGCGACGCTGAACATCTTTTCATGTGCCTGTTGGCCATCCAGATGTCTTCTTTAGAGAAGTGTCTATTCATGTTTTCTGCCCATTTCTTCACTGGGTTATTTGTTTTTTGGGTGTGGAGTTTGGTGAGCTCTTTATAGATTTTGGATACTAGCCCTTTGTCCGATATGTCATTTGCAAATATCTTTTCCCATTCCATTGGTTGCCTTTTAGTTTTGTTGGTTGTTTCCTTTGCTGTGCAGAAGTTTTTATCTTCATAAGGTCGCAGAAGTTCACTTTTGCTTTTAATTCCCTTGCCTTTGGGGATGTGTCAAGTAAGAAATTGCTACGGCTGAGGTCAGAGAGGCCTTTTCCTGCTTTCTCCTCTAGGGTTTTGATGGTTTCCTGTCTCACATTCAGGTCCTTTATCCATTTTGAGTTTATTTTTGTGAATGGTGTGAGAAAGTGGTCTAGTTTCATTTTTCTGCATGTTGCTGTCCATTTCTCCCAGCACCATTTGTTAAAGAGACTGTCTTTTTTCCATTGGATATTCTTTCCTGCTTTGTCAAAGATTAGTTGGCCATACGTTTGTGGGTCTAGTTCTGGGGTTTCTATTCTATTCCATTGGTCTATGTGTCTGTTTTTGTGCCAATACCATGGTGTCTTGATGATTACAGCTTTGTAGTAGAGGCTAAAGTCTGGGATTGTGATGCCTCCTGCTTTGGTCTTCTTCAAAATTCCTTTGGCTATTCAGGGCCTTTTGTGGTTCCATATGAATTTTAGGATTGCTTGTTCTAGTTTCGAGAAGAATGCTGGTGCAATTTTGATTGGGATTGCATTGAATGTGTAGATAGCTTTGGGTAGTATTGACATTTTGACAATATTTATTTTTCCAATCCATGAGCAGGGAATGTCTTTCCATTTCTTTAAACCTTCTTCAATTTCCTTCATAAGCTTTCTATAGTTTTCAGCATACAGATCTTTTACATCTTTGGTTAGATTTATTCCTAGGTATTTTATGCTTCTTGGTGCAATTGTGAATGGTATCAGTTTCTTTATTTGTCTTTCTGTTGCTTCATTGTTAGTGTATAAGAATGCAACTGATTTCTGTACATTGATTTTGTATCCTGCAACTTTGCTGAATTCCTGTATCAGTTCTAGCAGACTTTTGGTGGAGTCTATTGAGTTTTCCATGTATAATATCATGTCATCTGCAAAAAGTGAAAGCTTAACTTCATCTTTGCCAATTTTGATGCCTTTGATTTCCTTTTGTTGTCTGATTGCTGATGCTAGAACTTCCAACACTATGTTAAACAACAGCGGTGAGATTGGACATTCCTGTTGTGTTTCTGATCTCAGGGGGAAAGCTGTCAGTTTTTCCCCATTGAGGATGATGTTAGCTGTGGGCTTTTCATAAATGGCTTTTATGATCTTTAAGTATTTTCCTTCTATCCCGACTTTCTCGAGGGTTTTTATCTTAATAAAAGGTTGCTGAATTTTGTCAAAGCCCTTTTCTGCATCGAATGACAGGATCTTATGGTTCTTATCTTTTCTTTTATTAATGTGATGTATCACGTTGATTGATTTGCGAATGTTGAACCAGCCCTGCATCCCAGGAATGAATCCCACTTGATCATGGTGAATAATTCTTTTTATATGCCGTTGAATTCGATTTGCTATTATCTTATTGAGAATTTTTGCATCCATATTTATCAGGGATATTGGCCTGTAGTTCTCTTTTTTTACTGAGTCTCTGTCTGGTTTAGGAATCAAAGTAATACTGGCCTCATAGAATGAGTCTGGAAGTTGTCCTTCCCTTTCTATTTTTTGGAATAGCTTGAGAAGGATAGGTATTATCTCTGCTTTAAACGTCTGGTAGAACTCCCCTGGGAAGCCGTCTGGTCCTGGACTCTTATTTGTTGGGAGATTTTTGATGACTGATTCAATTTCTTCGCTGGTTATGGGTCTGTTCAAGCTTTCTATTTCCTCCTGATTGAGTTTTGGAAGCGTGTGGGTGTTTAGGAATTTGTCCATTTCTTCCAGGTTGTCCAGTTTGTTGGCATATAATTTTTCATAGTATTCCCTGATAATTGCTTGTATCTCTGAGGGATTGGTTGTAATAATTCCATTTTCATTCATGATTTTATCTATTTGGTCATCTCCCTTTTCTTTTCGAGAAGCCTGGCTAGAGGTTTATCCATTTTGTTTATTTTTTCAAAAAACCAACTCTTGGTTTCGTTGATCTGCTCTACAGTTTTTTTAGATTCCATATTGTTTATTTCGGCTCTGATCTTTGTTATTTCTCTTCTTTTGCTGGGTTTAGGCTGTCTTTACTGTTTTGCTTCTATTTCCTTTAGGTGTGCTGTTAGATTTTGTATTTGGAATTTTTCCTGTTTCTTGAGATAGGCCTGGATTGCAATGTGTTTTCCTCTCGGGACTGTCTTTGCTGCATCCCAAAGCGTTAGGATTGTTGTATTTTCATTTTCGTTTGTTTCCATATATTTTTTAATTTCTTCTCTAAATGCCTGGTTGACCCATTCATTCTTTAGTAGGGTGTTCTTTAACCTCCATGTTTTTGGAGGTTTTCCAGACTTTTTCCTGTGGTTGATTTCAAGCTTCATAGCATTGTGGTCTGAAAGTATGCATGGTATGATTTCAATTCTTGTAAACTTATGAAGGGCTGTTTTGTGACCCAGTATGTGATCTATCTTGGAGAATGTTCCATGTGCACTCAAGAAGAAAGTATATTCTGTTGTTTTGGGATGCAGAGTTCTAAATATATCTGTCAAGTCCATCTGATCCAATGTATCATTCAGGGCCCTTGTTTCTTTATTGACCGTGTCTAGATGATCTATCCATTTCTGTAAGTGGAGTGTTAAAGTCCCCTGCAATTACCACATTCTTATCCATAAGGTTGCTTATGTTTGTGAGTAATTTTTTTATATATTTGGGGGCTCCTGTAATTGGCGCATAGACATTTATAATTGTTAGCTCTTCCTGATGGATAGACCCTGTGATTACTGAATTCTGATTTTCTACCAGTGTGTTGGGCATGTAATACACCTCAACAGAGATTTTACATTTCAGTGTGCTGATTATTGACAAAGTGAGGGTCTCTTCATATGATTATGCAATATCTCTCCTTCCTCTTCTGAGAAATGCCAATTATTTGGCCATAGTGTGTGTGTGTGTGTGTGTGTGTGTGTGTGTTGCAAAAATCTTCTTCTCTAAACAAACAAGCAAAGAAAAACTCCTAAAATCATCTTCTTATTAAAAGGAGTTCTTTACATATTATATATCTAATCTTCACTAGTTATATGTATATACAATATCTTCCTCTAGTTTGTAGTATGTCTTTATTTGCTTAATAACCTTTTGGAGGATTGAAATGTTAATTTTCAGATATTTATATTTATTTATCTTTCATGGGTTGCATTTATTAAGTCTTGTTTCAGAAATTATTTTTTATGCCAAGGTCTTTACAATATCTTTTTATATTATTTTGTAATTTTGTCTTTATAACTTAGACATTTACATTTACATTTTTAACCTAGCTCAATGATTCCTATGAATAGTGTGAGGTAGAGATTCAAATACATTTTTTTTTTATGAACAAGTGATTGTTGTGGAAAACATTATTGAAGATGTGTTTTCCCCTACTACTCAACAGTGTACCTGGTCATTACCAACTTCCCCCTAGACCTGGGTATGTTTCTAACTTTACAGTGTTTTTTCTCTCTTCAGTATCTCACTTCCATTGACCCTCTAGACTAATTACTATAACTTTACAATAATTCTTGATATTTGGTAATGTCTTGACCATTCTTGATGTCTGAAATGTACTGTATGTTGTTTATTCTTATACTTTGCTCTTTCATATCTGTTTTAGAATCAACTTGTCATTAAAGAAAAAAAAGCCCAGTGAGAATTTTTATCATAATTATGTTTAAGCTATAATATATTTGGGTGAAATTACATTTTTTCAAAACAATTGCATCCTCTTGTCTATAAGCATTGTATATGACTCCATTTATTTAAATATTTTCTAATATCTTGTAATAAAGATCTCTCTATATATATTTTCATAAGGGAAGGGTCTTACAAATTCTGTATTTTTTAAAAGAATCATAATTATTTCAGTTTTGGTCATATAGGTTTTTTTTCTATTTTATATTTTTAATATACCTATTCTACAGAAATGCAATTTATTGCATATATTTATTTTATATCCAGCAATTTCCTAAATTATCTTATTGGTATTTTCACATCTAAATGTTCTTAGAAATGGTAATCTGGCCATTTTAAAGGAAAGTTTAAAAGCCTATGAAAAATGGAGGCAAAAAGAAAAAAGCCTGAAGATATATAAGCTCTCCAGCCAACATCATTCCAGTGATGGGAAAAATTTACAATAAAATCCTTGTGAATGGATTTTTACAAATCCAGCTTTTGTATTTTTCACTGGGATGTGTCTACTGCTAAGAAATTGTGTTCTGCCTTGTTCAGATACCAGGTTCTTTTCTTGCTGGAATGATGCTTTGGGGTTTATGATAGATAGAAAAGTAAAATCTAACACCTTTCCCCCCACATCCATCCCTACTTCAAAAGAAACTGCTCTGTTTGATCCTCTTCCTGAAGTTCCTATTGACAGGACATCAATCATTTTATTTGTATACCACTTTTCACAGCACTAAAAGTGCTTCACAGAACTAGTAACATCCCAGTTCCCAACACAGGCTGACAAATTATTTGTTCAAAAGGCAAGCTTATCAAGCCTGCACTGCTTACCTTTCTGTGTGCAGAGCTGTACTGCTGAATGTGAAATAAGTGTGGAATCTGGTGCCCATGTCATTAGACAAACAGAGGTGCTGTGGAAGTCTCTGCAGTGGCCTCTTGGAAATGCAGGCTGCAGGCTCCCGGGGTCTGGGAGGCCATATGTACCTGCAGGTAAAGAAGGGGACATGCCAGTTTCTCCAACAGCCTTTCATAGATAACACACTGCCAGGAAACCTGAATCAGGGGGATGAAAACTGACATGTAGTATTAACCATTCCAGGGGCAGCATTTGGTAACCAAGTTTCAGTGGTTAAGGTAATTTTAAACAAAATTGATACAAATGTCATGTATTAGAAAAATGTATAATCATGCTTTTTTAAACCATTCTTCAACATGGCTCCTCTGCTTGCGTAAGGTTTATCTTCTCGCTCTTTCTCTACGAATTTCGTCTTCTTTTCTCTTCTATCCTTTTCTTTCCATGGGACCATTCTTCCCAATTGTTATTAGCATACTTTACTTGAGTTTCTGGTAATCAGATTACATGGCATGATTCCTTTCTCTAATCCAAATAATCCAAACTAAATTTATGTTTCCCTTATACTTTTTCTTTAGTAGTACTTATAGAGATAAATTAATATTCACACATGTGTACCTATGCTGTAACAGATGCGTATGAGTTTCAATATTAGGCTAGAATAACTTGATCATGTGAATTTCTATTTGAGTTCTACAGGCCGGCCATGTAATCACAGTGTAATAAAAGTAGCATCTCTCTCTCACACACACACATACAAACACACACACACACACTTAATAAGGTACATATGAAATTATTATATTATTGATTATATGTTGCTTTGGAAAATTTCCTTGCTTCATTTGCTTATGTTCTTCTGATTAAACACGTGAAAGGAGAGGATGTATATCTTTGTTCTGTGATTTTTTCTGGGTACATAATAAAGATATAAATATAGATGGATATATGCAACCATTTTTGAGTGACAGAAATTACTAAAAGGTGTGATAATTTTAGTTTGTAATTTCCAAATGGTAAAGGAATGTGACAACTTTAAGTTTGTATATGCTTGTGTATGATATATGTGATGTGTATACATTTATAGTTATTTGGCAAATGATTATGAACACCTAATGCACACACAAATTGATAACATACAATCTATACAATTATTTTACAATAATCAAGAAATTAGACACTTATACTATAAAAACATAATTTCTAAAAGTTACACATGGATTTTGTCTTATAATAATATAAAGCTAATTACAAGATTAAGAATTTATCTCAGTAGCTATTAAGAAAAAAAAAGTGTATAATTTATATTTGATTTCGGTGGGATTACACTTTAGGAAAACAAAATCCAATGGTTTTCACTAAAGAAACATGTTATAGCCTGGAAAAAATATATTTATGGTATCTAACTTGTGCAAATATTTTCTTTTCAACAAATTCTTCTATTAGCACGTACATTTATAGTCATAAAACAACCTTTAAGCCACACTTTACTAAGCCCTAAAGCAGACAAAAATCAAATGCAGATGTGGAATGGGAGCCAAACAGATGCTGAAAAACCCTGTCAATATCCTAAAGGAATCCATTCTCTATCCGAAAGAAACTTAATTTCTACTATAAAGAATTTGATTATGTATTGTTATACAAAATGTGATTAATGTTTTGTGGTGATTAATCAACTGCAAAATATATAATTATGCCATCTGTATTTTTCCAGCTTCTTGTCACTTAAAAATTCTGCAGGGGAGTTGGGAGGTGGGGGTATTGAGAACTTGTGGCATTTGGAGGGCTATAAAGCCACAGGAGACTAGTCTGGGGAACAGAATAACTTACAGGCCTGATGCTTATTGTAATGGAAAAGGACTAAGATAGTAAACAAAGAGACTCCCAATGCCCACTAGCTCCCCTCAGAACAGAAGATCCTGATAAGAGAGGCCACATTCTCCCGGACACCACAAGAATTACCTCCCCTAGATAAATTGCCATTTGCTCCTCACTCCAAGAACAGGTTACAAACTTCATCTTGACTAGTAGAAGTAATGGCCTCAGTGCCAGGTAAGGGATTTATCATTTATTCCAGTACATCAGTAAAGTAAATATTTTTTGTATTTCTACTTCACCACAACCCAAGATCTAAGACTGTGATTAAGGTTTATGACACGACCCATATTCATGTCTTCCTAAAAAATGAAAACTGTTAAGAGTTGTATTTACACATATGTCCCAGTTGGAAAAAGTTTCAATATAGTTGAGAGTTGCTTATTAAGTTGAATTCTGCAGAATACCTAGGGTTTTAATATATTATTTTGACCTAGATAATGCTAGATAATATGTTTCATTGATTTTTTTTTCATTTTACTATTGCTTTCGGGGGAGCATTATGTAGAAACAACTTAAAATAAGTTCTGCTTCAAATTCCCAGTGGTTTTTAGGAAGGATAGCATTCTACTTGTGTGTTAAAGGGTAGCACAGGGAGATGGAATGATTTTCTTAAAGCATGCTTCCTTAACCTTGGATATACATCAGAATTACATGGAATGCATTTTTTAAATGCAAAGTCTGGGCACACATGCAGAGATTCTGCTTTAATTGTTCTGGGGTCGAGTCCAAACACTGGTGGTTTTAGATGCTTGCAGATAATTTTTTAAAATTTTTTTAAATGTTTTTATTTATTTTTGAGACAGAGAGAGACAGAGCATGAGTGGGGGAGGGGCAGAGAGAGAGGGAGACACAGAATCCGAAGCAGGCTCCAGGCTCCAAGCTCTCAGCACAGAGCTTGACGCGGGGCTCAAACTCACAGACTGCAAGATCATGACCTGAGCCAAAGTCGGATGCTTAACTGACTGAGCCACCCAGGCGCCCCAGATAATTTTCATGTAATGTTCATCCAGGATGCATATCCAATAAGCTAGTTGTTCTTCAAGTGTGGTCCTCATACCACCAGCTCAGCATCACCAAGAAACTTGTTAAAAATGTAAATTATCAAACTCCACTGTAGTCCTACTGAATCTGAACCTCTGGGTGTGAGGTTCAATGGTCTGTAACACAGTAAATCTGCAGGTGACTTTGATATACACTAATTGTTCCTCTAACTTTAGCCTGCATTGGAATCCAAATTTCTGATATAGTAGGTTTGGGGTGAGGCTCAAGAATCTGTATTTCTAACTGGTTTCCATGTGCTGTTGATGCTGCTGGTTTGGGTCCCACATGTCGGGTCTACAGGGTTAACGTGTTGCAGCCAAAGTAAGCTGAGACTAACAAGACAATATATTTATAGATGCTTTAAATAAGTTCTGTATTACCCTTCTTAAACTAAGAATTACTCAATTTTTAAAAGTCAGCCATTGTACAACCTTTAGTTTAAAACTCTAACAGGTGATATTCCACATTATCTCTTCAGCTTCTAGAACAAAAGCTATGTGTGTGCAGAAGCTCATCTGCCTTGTTCATTACTGAGTGTGAATTTAGCAGGTTAGCTCTCAATAAACATTTATGGGATGAAAGAGAAAATGAAAGGATATTTTTATTGAGCTCAAGTAAATTCAGTCTAGCAAAAGATTTGATGTAGTCTTTTCAGTATTGTTTTATTTAGTTGACAGGCTGTTTTGAAATAATATTGACTAGATGCATTTTGGTCAAAAGATGGAATCTGTCCACTTTGGCAACTGGCAACAAGCAGATGTCTATTGACTAGATTTTTCTGTTCTGAACCAGTTACCATGAAGTTTAGCAGACATCAGTTTATTTCATCATTGCAGTTACTTTCTGTTCATATGGCCACTAACCTTTAATCCTCTCAGTCACATAATTATGAATCTGCCATCAGCAACTAACAGAGAGCATTTCACTAACAAAGGAGAAACCACCTCTCCCCTCAATCTTTCATACCCATATTCTGATCATTATAAAAATGTGAATGGAAATACGGAAGACTACCTGTGACAGTTTAATTAGTCTGGGGAAGAGATTTTTCCCCTAATTTTTAAGACTCTGGATATAAGACACCTAAACATCAGCAGAAAATGAGAAGTAATAATTAATTTTGGCACATGGTTTGTGGAAGAATACTTTCCTTCTTTTTCTCCTTTACCAAGAGAAAAGGAAGAAAATAACTTGAAGGAATAAAGATGTAGATGAAAAGGAGGGGAGCTCCTTTGTGGGAAAGGTGCACATGGATTCAATCTCAAAAACACTCTTCTTGCTACAGTGCAACTCCTTGTATTGTATGTTGCTTTCAGTGGGATTTACACGATAGCTTCAACTAAACTATTTCATGGAGTTGAGAGCAAGGAGCTGATTGTTTAAGATGTCATCTCCACCTGTGTATAAAAACAGAACATATTTAGCATATGTTACCATGTTCTCAAAAGATGTCAGATTCTGTCAAATTTAGCATATTTCATCAAGATCTCAAAAAAAAGACTTTAGATTTCATCAAATTAGTGAGGGACCATGTGTTCCAGTCACCAGTTGGCTATCAAAAACAAACAAACAAAAGAGTCAACAAAAAGCAATATTGCTAAATGTTGATAAACAGCTTAATCACCCATCAAGATGACTCAAAAAGAAAACATATTCCTTATTTGGTATTTGGAGATGACTCCTAAAAGAAGACAGAAAGATGTGGTTAGGAGAAAAAGAACTAGAATTCATTGATCTAGGAAAAAACACTTAATGATGACAAAAATAGTAAAATAGAACTACCACCACACAATCCAAATGCATGCTCAGTTATCTCAATGATTATGAAATCTAAGATGGCACTTGATACAAAACAAAGGCAGACATGTTTAGAAATTTAAAAAGAAAAGAAAAAGATACAAAAACAGGCTTTATCAATCATAAATTGGGATGGACTTGACTTTGTGCACAAATTTAGTCACTGACCTTTAGAAGCACAACTGTGCAAAGGGCTATAAAGGATATGAAAGTCAAGAGTTATCACACACTGTTGGCATAGTGCTTCCAGTTTCCACGACACGAGAAAAGTAAATGTCTTTGCAATACCAAAAGCTTGAAAATGTCATTGAGAGAAGAAGTTAAAATTTTCACATATTAAGTGGCACCTGGCTGGCTCAGTCAGAAGAACATCTGACTCCTGATCTTGGGTTTGAGTTTGAGCCCCACATTGGGTGTAGAGATTACTAAAAAAATAAATAAAAATATTTTTTCACGTGTTGATAAATGAATGAACATATACTGTATAAATACAGATTTACTTTGGAAAATTTTAATGTTGGGTGAAAAAAGAAAGTTGCAGAATAGTAAGAACAGAATGAGAATATTTATATAAAGCTTAAAGCAAACAATTTATGGCTTATGAATACGTTGGCATAGGAAGTTCCCTAGGCAATGGTGGAGAATGTATTGAGAAGGGAGTACAAAGGTGATTTCTATAAAAATTAACTTGACTGAAATCACATGTGATTTAAATATTCAAATTATTATTTTTTAATGCTTAATAATTTCTAGAGGTCCATCAGATCATTTTATTTTTGGAATATTATAATGTTTAAGAAGTTGAAGGAACAGGGGCACCTGAGTGGCTCAGTTGGTTGAGCTTCTAACTCTTGGTTTTGGCTCAGATCTCCATCTCATGGCTCCTGGGTTCAAGGCCTGCATGTTGCTCTGGGCCGACAGAGTAGAACCTACTTGGGATTCTCTGTTTTCCCTCTCTCTCTGCCCCTCCTCTGCTTTTCTCTCTTCCACAAAATTAATAAATAAACTTTAAAAAATGTTGAAGAAACAAAGAAAGTGATGCCATATAGGTCTGTCTCTGAGCCAAGCAGAAGGGAATGCTATGCTAATTTTGTCATTTATTTGGGCAAGCGTTTCCTGACCCCTGTGAGTTGAGCACTAGGTTAAATGTGCATTATAGATAACTGGTACATTCTGTCTTCAAAGAGTTTGCAGTTTTTTCTTTAAAAAGATGTTCATTTATTTATTTTGAGAGAGAAAGCACAAGTTGGAGAGGGGCAGAGAGAGAAGGAGAGAGAGATTCCCAAACAGGTTGACAGCGCAGAGCCTGATGTGGGCCTCAAACTCACAAACTGCGAGATCATGACCTGGGCCAAGATTGAGTCAGACTCTCAACCAGCTGAGTCACCCAGGTGCCCCAAAGAGTTTGCAGTTCCAAAGCCCCACCTGATCAAAGAAAATTGAAAGAGGGTAAAATTCTAGGCAAAGTCTTCTGTTTTTTATGGCATTTTTAAATAGCTTCAGTCTGCTTCAGCCATGTTCTTTTTGCTATAAATTTTAATATCATTGTAAAAACAAATTCAACCTGAGGAAAATCAAAGTATATTCATTTTCACTTAATGGTTAGATATTGAAGAAATGGCACCAAAATAATAAGATACTTATGAGTAAACCTAACCAAAGTGGTAACAGACCTCTACAAACTATAAAACACAGATGAAAGAAATTGGAGATGACACAAAGAATTGGGAAGACATTCCATGCTCATGGACTGGAAGAACAAATATTGTTAAATGTCTAAATGTTGAAGAAATGTTATTTTGATGTGCTACGATCATTATAAGCTTCTCCGTGAGAACTAACCACTAATGCTTTGTTACAGAACTTCAACTTTCCAAAGATACCATAGCAGGGTAACCAATTAAAGGAGACCATTAAGGAAATATATTGCAATTAAGTTTACATTCAGCAGATAGGGCTTGTTGGTAGATAAGAGGAATCTCTTAAATGTGGGCTATTTATTTATTTTTACATTTTATCATGTTGATTATCACAGCATGAGGCATTCTTTTAGATTAAAAACATTGTGAAACGTTAAATTTAAAAAATGAAAAAGCCAATATGCACAATTAAACAATTATCACTCTCAACCTAGACTCACAAATGAAAATAAATAGGTAAGACAAGAGCACATAAACACTTAGGGGGTCTCAGTTATACTCACTGCCTCTGTGGCAGCTCCATTAACTTGAAACCTTGGGTTGTTATTAAGAAATTACAGTTTTGCCTCAGGAAGGGATGGAGTTATGCTTGTTCATAAGCCTGGGATCTCGCTTCCTCATCACAGGTATAGTACACATACATATTAATGTGTGGCATTTACTAAATGCTCAATCCACTTCCTATTTCTCAAAATGTGTATGCAAATTCTACTAGAGGGTGTAAGTTTGCAACTTGAGGTGAAGCTCATGGTTCAAATACATAGCATGATAATGTAAAAGAGTAAACAGCAATGGCAACAACAGAAGCACTTTAAGCAGGCTCAAAAACCAGATGATATACTTTCACGGACCAGAAATGGAACAGATGCAGAGAACAGTGAGCACAGCTATGGTGTCAGGCCTGCTGGTTCCAAGACTGTGAACAGATAATGGCAATGATATTCAGTAATGGATCATCTGCTTAAAGCCACCTGCAGCTCAGTGGTCTACTCTGAGTCTACTCTGAGATGGCTTGAAAAAGCAGAAACTTAAGAATCTAGGGAAGAATGAAGAAAAGGTCAAAGCTATATGATCAGAAACGGCAACAGACTATAGCTGGCTGGATGACAGGAAGTGCAAAATCCTGGGTAGTTCAGCAGGAAAGACACCTGACCCACAACTGTAAGGACTGAGGTTCAGTGAGCAGGGGTCAAAGCCAAAATCATGAGACAAAAACAGGTAAGAAAAGGGATAATGGGGAAAAGGAGAAACAACACAAAACTTCCCACACAAAATTAGCATTTCCTCCAAAAGAGCAAAAATAAATGAAAAACTGAAGATATATAGATATATTATAAATTCCTGGGGGGGAAAAAAGATTTATCCCAGATAGCATTAATTTTGTGTAACAGTCTCAGAATAGTGTAAACATGCTAAGTTATAATACAGTAAAATTTAAACTTCTCTATAGAAAAGGCATAATAAGCAAAGTTAAAGGACAACACATGGCAAGAAAATATTTATAACGCATCCAAGTGACAAATGCTTATTGTATAGTATATATTAAGGATCAGCAGGGCACCTGGCTGGCTCAGTCAGTAGAGCATGTGACTCTTGATCATGAGGTCTCAAGTTCGAGCCCCACCTTAGGTGTAGTGATTACTTAAAAATAAAATATTTTAGGGCTCCCTGGGGGTTGAGGATCCGACTTCAGCTCAGGTCATGATCTCCTGCTTAAAGTGCTTCTGTTGGTCTGTCATTCTGACAGCACAGAGCCTGCTTCGGATTCTCTGTCTCCCTCTCTCTTTCTACCTACCCCTCACCCACCCTCTCTCTTCAAAAATAAATAAACATAAAAAAAAATTTTAAATAAATAAAATAAAATCGTTAAAAAATCTAGCAAATCATTATGGAAAATACAAAAAATTCAAAGGTTATGAATAGGATACGTAAAAGACAAAAAGTAGCTCCTTAAGGATATGAAAAGGTGTTCAACCTAAATATTATAAGGAAAATGAAAAATAAAATATTTTACCTGCATCTGACTGACAAAACCTAAAATATCTGCCAATACCATATGTTGGACATAATGTCTCATTTACTAGCCTACTATAAAACTCATAGGTAATATTACCTACCTATACATATACTTTGAAAAACCCAATAATATATCGTAGTATCATAATATACAATATTATAAAATATGAAAGAAGGACTAAAAGGAAGTAGTGTACACTATAATTATATAGTTTAATACATAAATACTTGGGCATGACAGCATAATGTTAAGCATTTGCACCAATATCATGGTGAAAAGGACAGCGAAGAGTATAGAACAAAACCTGGCTTTTTTAGTAGAGAATTTCCTGATCATGGGAATTGTTGTCATTAGTAATGTGCCTTGTAAAGCTTTTTAAGTACCAATTTTTATGCATATCAGGATCTCCCAGGAAAACAAAACCAAACCAAACCAAACAAAAGAAACAACAACCCAGTATACCTTTGTACAGTTTATACAGTGATTCTGGTCACTGAAAATTCAACATAAGTTAAAACTAAGCAAAAAATTCTTTGGACTTATATGAAGCTAATTTATAGCTCTGATAGTTACACACCAGTTTGGATTTTTGTTTTGTTTTGTTCTGTTTTGCTGATCTTCATAAATGTCCAGTTACATTTTCAAAAGGTCTTTGAGGAGCAGGACAATTCTTGTCATGAGTCTGTCACCTGCATTGTTAGTCATCACACATTCCTGACCCCTTCCCCCCACCCCACTCTTGCCCAGTTAATGTCAGTAGCACTTTCAAATCATTATGACACCCAAAACTTCCCCAGAAATTCCAATGACTCTCAGAATGTACCACCCCACCTAGGAGAAGCTCTGACTATGGCAAGGACTCTTTCAGTGCATTGATTGTGATATAAATCGGTACAACTTACAAGGGCAGTTTGTTAATTTATAATAAATTTAAAGGCTTCATCCTCTAAGACCAAGTAATTCCACTCACAAGCATATACTCTAGAGAAACCGTAACTCATGACTTGGTGAAGAATGTACGTGAGTGATTATTGCAGCCCAGAGAAAAAATTGAAACTACCTAAATGTCTATAAACAGGAGAAGGGATAAATAAATTGTGATATATTCTTGCAATGGAATTCTTGATAGATATACATATAAAATGATGGAGGTACATATATGAAATGATAAATTTCAAAAACATAAAATTGAAAAAAAGTTGTAGAAGGAGCTGTATGATGTCAATTACATAATTTTAAATATATGAGACCAATATTTTACATTGTTCCATATACGTACATATGTAGTAAAAAACAACAACTCACATCAGTGTTGAGACAGACTTTTCCTCTTTTCTAGAGGAATCTAGTATGTTGCTTCCCTAAGCAAAAGTTTCAAAGTGGATATGTCAAAATGTTTATGTCATTAACCTGGTATCTACCAAAGTGTTTCTTAATATCATCCTCTATATCAAGTATAGTTATTTGTTCAACTATATTGTTTTAGCTAACCAGAGCCAGGATCTCTTTCAAGGCATGGGCATTTGTTGGTTCCAGAAAGGGTTATTTTCTTTTTCTTTCTCTCTTTTTCTTTTTCTTTCTTTCTTTCTTTCTTTCTTTCTTTCTTTCTTTCTTTCTTTCTTTCTTTTTTTCTTCTTCAAATCTTATATTTGAAATATGTCCTTACAAATAACTTTTTTCAGTTTATTTATTTTGAGAGAGAGAGAGAGAGAGAGAGAGAGAGAATGAGAATGAGAATGAACAGGGGAGGGACAGAGAGAGAATCCCCAGCCAACTCTGCACTGTCAGTGAGGAGCCTGATGCAGGGCCCCGAACTCACAAACAATGAGATCATGGCCTGAGCCAAAACCAAGAGTCAGCAGCTTAACCAGCTGAGCCACCCAGGAACCCTCACAAATAACTTTTGCCACAGGTGTCTTGACAGCCTAGATTCTCCCAAATTATAAGAAACCCACACTCTTTGCATGAAACAATGTATCACTCATCTTTTCCTTAGCCTCAACAGCCTATCTACCTTGCATATCATGTACTAGAAACAAATAGCTGGAATGTGAAGGTAGATGTTCTATAAAAATAAACACATGAAATGTGTGTTACTGGTGAAATGATTTTGCCCTGTGCCAGGAACTTTAGTTCATAGTGTCCTCGAAAAAATTAATTGTATACTAAAATAGATGTGTTTCCTATAATCTCTCAAACTTTAAAAAAGGAAAACTGTTTCCTAGATTATTTCTAAGTATTGCAGACATTCTGTAACATACATTAAAGGACAGAGTACCTACTCATATTTCTTTTCTCTTTTTTCTTTCTTTTTTAATAGTAAAGATTTATCCAGTAAGAAATACAAATAGGATATTAGTTAAAGTTATGCCACCACCGTTGACAAAGTTTATTTTATTTTTCAACTTTGGACACTTAAAGATCAGCAGAGACTTCATAGCAAGCAGCATAAAAGCCATAAGGCAGTGACCTTTCAAACTCAAACTTCTGTGTAATGTCGATCTAGTGGAATAAAAGACAGTATCTGAGAATGACGTAGCATCAATGTGATAAAAACAGATGAGGGTCCATTCATGTTATCTTCCTTGTGACTGTGGACTCCAGTTTAAGTTATGATTTGTATTATATTTATTTTGTTTTCACAAACCCTTAAGATCTCAAGAGGCTAAATGTTTACTCCAAGGAGGACCTGCTGAGAACTAAAGTCAAATTTTGGAACTCAGAATATGCAGGTCACTTCAGAAGCACCTCTTGATACAGTAACTCCTATTGTTGCCTAGGAATGCTATTTATTAAAAGTAGTCAATCAATGTTGTTGAATAAATAGATTAAGTGGATTTGTCACAGTGGGGCATCATGCTTCATTTAGCCCAAGAATTGGCTTCCATCAGTAGTATCAGATGTTGTTTTAGAGTTACAGGAATATCTATCATGGTGACAATTCAGAGATTAGCTTTGTGAAAAATACTCATTTCTGGCCCATTATGCATTGTCCTCATTGATTTATCTAAAATTTTATTAAGGTACTTTCACATAGACCTTGTTCTAGTATATAATAAAAACTCTTTACTAACCCCATATATACTACTTTAAAAATGTTAGAGAAGGGTTCTCTAGGTAGGGTAATCCATGACACTGGCACATATATTTTCTTCCCACCCCATATAGCAGTTGCAGTCTTCAAGCCCTGTTCCTAATTTCCAGTCTTCAGTCAATCACTAATTAATTCATTTGGTTAGTCAGTCAATCAATCAATGTTTATTAAGTAGCATTATATGCCATGCATCATTTTAGATGCTGGGATTGAGCAGTGACAAAACATGCAAGTCTCTGCCCTCAAAAGCTATTCTGAAGGGGAGACAGACAGTAAGCTGAAATATAAATTTATCTATCTACCTACCCACCTACCTACCTATCTACCGATCTATCTGTCTACCATCTATTCATCTAATTATGCCAGAGCACATAAAAATGTTAAGGGGAAACTAAGTCAGGGACAGAAAATAGCAAGTATGTATGGGCTCTGGAGGAAGAGGGAGCATGCTGGTGTGCGGATTGCAGTTTTAGGTAGGGTGACCAGGCTTTTTGGACTAGGTGGATAATTGGTTGAAGATGGGAAGGAAGTGAGAATGTAAATCCATGAGAAGAGTTTTCCAGGTAGCAGGAGCAGCCAGTGCAAAGATCCCAAGGCTGGGGTGTGCCTGATATGTTCAAAAATCAGAGACAAGGCCAGGATGCAAACCTCAGATGTTTGCCTGAAACTCTGAAGTCAATTTCTCTTTCTTTCTTTGTCTGTCACCTTGACCATCCTGTCAGCTTTCTTCACCATGATTCTTTCTTGAGTTACAAAAACCAGGACCATGAGAATGCATTCAGGTTTCCAAAGAGGAATAATAACACTGGGAATTTAGTTCCTTTCCCCTTGAAGCCCAGTACTCTTTTAGTCATCTGCCTTCTCAATCCCCTCCCAGCAAGTTTATAAGACAAGTCTTCCTTAAAGTTTGCATGGTTCAAAATGTTTTGACCTCTTTCACATTGTGTATACTACTGCCAATATTAAAGGGAGCTCTATATCTAAATTTAAAAAGGTAAGTGAGCTTTCCTAAAGGAAAACTGGAATATATGAATTTCACTTGTTATAGAAATATGTTTTGATACACCATAGTATCAGAGTAAGAAAACTGTTTAAATAGAGGTAAAACTAAGAATTGCATCAATTTAATATTGGCACATTATACAGCTAGAATTTTTTTTAATGCTGTTTGACTATCATGTGCAACTAATTCCTGATTTTTATGGATTTGTTCTTCAGCAAGCACAAATGCACCCTGGGTATATCCCCTAGTTTTTTAAAACTTTTTGAGGTACCTGTAACATTGTCAAATTTGCTTTACCCTGAACAATGCAAGAAAACTCAAAACCTAATTCTGAAGTCAAGTGCATACAGTATTATTTGTAAGATTTACACACTCATTCAATTAATTATAATGACAGGAGTGAAAGGCCTCTCCATTCTGATCCATTCATACATACTTTCAACCTGTTGTAATCACTATCACTGTGTATCCCGTACTATTAGTTACCTCTCATCTCTTCATTTTTTGCATTTTCAACTGCTTTGCTAACTACAAACCATCCGCTTCTGGCCCCAGGCAACTGCTGCTCTGCCTTCTACACTTCAGAATAAATTTGTCTTTGCTAGAGTTTCACATAAATAGAATGATACAGCATGACCTCATTTGTGTCTGGATTCTTTGGCATGATTATAGATTGATCACGTGATCGTCTACCAATAGTTTGTTTCCTTTTATTTCTGAGTTCTATTTCATTGCATGATATATCACAATTTGCTTATTCACTCATATATTGGTGAGCAATATTAGGGTTTCCAATTTGGGGCCATTAGGAATAAAGCTTCTCTAAGTAAACATATATAAGTCTTTATAAGGACACATTGTTATTTCTTTTCTACTTAGTTGTATAATTGCTCTATTCATAAAATTATTTTCAAAATTGGTTAAACCATTTTACATTTTCACCAGCATTATATGAGGTGTAGTTACTATACATCCCCACCAACACAGAAGTGTTGGGGTGTGTGTGTGTGTGTGTGTGTGTGTGTCTTAATTTTACTCATTCTAACAAGGGTGTAGGTCTATATTAATTTTATTTGCATTTCCCTTAAGGTTAATGTTCTTGAGTGTCATTTCATTTGCTTATGGCCATTTGAATATCTATTTCTGAAGTGTCTGTTTAACTCTTCCTCATTAAAAAAATTGGGTTTGTGTCATTAGTATGGGGTTATAGAAGATTTTAAAAAAAGGGGCGCCTGGGTGGCCCAGTCGGTTAAGCGTCCGACTTCAGCCAGGTCACGATCTCGTGGTCCGTGAGTTCGAGCCTCGCGTCGGGCTCTGGGCTGATGGCTCAGAGCCTGGAGCCTGTTTCTGATTCTGTGTCTCCCTCTCTCTCTGCCCCTCCCCCGTTCATGCTCTGTCTCTCTCTGTCCCAAAAATAAATAAACGTTGAAAAAAATATATATATTTTCTGGGAACTAGTTCTTTGTCATGTATATGAGTTGCACACATTTCCCCCTAGTCTGTGATTTAACTTTTCATTTTCTTAATAATGTCTTTGAAAGAGCAGATTTTCAATTTGAATGAAGGTCAATTTATCATGTTTTTATTTTATGATTAGTTCTTTCTGAGTTCTATGTAAGAAATTCTTTCTTTCTACAAGGACACAGCAGTTTATTGTTTTCTTCTAAAAGTTTTATAATAGTAGTTTTTACATTTAAGAACTAAGATTTATTTTGACTTAACTTTCTTTCATTTATGTGAGGACATAAAGCTTGAGATTCCTTATTTTTCATACGTATATCCAGAAATCCTAGCACTCTTTGTTGTAAAGATGTTCTTCCTTATTTAAATTACTTTGGCTCTTTTATTGAAAATTAATTGATCATGTACTGAGTGTGGACTCATACATACATGGTGGGTGGATTTCTGGAGTCTCTATTCTGTTACCTTGATAAATGTATATGTTCTTACTTCAATAATACATTGTCTTATTTACTCTTGACCTATTTAAGTCTTCAGAGAAGGCAAAATTACCAATTTTGTTCCTTTCCAATATTGTTTTGGCTATTTTGGACCATTATCATTTCCATATGATTCTAAAGCAGCTTGTCAATTTCTAAAGAAATACTGTTGAGTTTTATTTGGGATTACTTCGAATGTATGAATAACTTTGGGAAAAAATTTTAAAGATGGCTAATAATCCATGAAGATACTATATCTGTCATTTTATGTATGCAAATCTTTGCTTTGTCAGGGTTTTGTACTCATCAGTACATATCTTGCAAATATTTTGTTAAATTTATTCTTAGGTGTTTTTTTGTAATTTAAGTTTCAATAACTTATTCTGATTGAAATGCAATTGATTTCAGTATATTGGTCTTGACTGTGCAAAACTCCCTCTGATAATATAGAAATTATCTCTTAGGAAACTGAGCCAATTCTGGGCATACTTGATTGGTTATTCTTTTCTCATAGATCACAATTTTGCTTTCCCATTGTCCAAGACATGAAACAATGCTTTTTACATATTTCATCCAGTTTCCTGGTTGTTTACGGTGGAAATGTAATTCCAGACTCTGTTGTTACTTCATGGCCATAAGTAAGCCCACAGTGATCTTTGTTTTTTTCTTTTAATTGTTAATATTAAAAGTTTATAATGTAATTCAAGGAGCTTATACCCCTTAAAATACTAAGCTTCTAATCCAGGCACATGAAATAATTTTTTTTTCATTTTTTCAAATGTTTCCATGTTTCTCAGCAGAATTTTAAAATGTGCTTAATATTTGCTTGCTATTCATCAATTAAATTGCTATGCAGTTTTTTGGGTAGCATATGTTAAACCTTTTTTACCAAAGCATTCTTTTTCTCTTTTAAAGTTTAAACTATTTGACATTTCTGTTAGTAATCAGAAGTGAATGTATTATAAGGATCTTTTTTTTTAATTTGTTTTTATGTTCATTTATTTTTGAGAGAGGGAGAAAGAGAGAGACAGAGCATTAGTGGGGGGGAGGCAGAGAGCAAGAGAGACACAGAACCCAAAACAGGCTCCAGGCTCTGAGCCGTCAGCAGAGAGCCGGACATGGGGCTTGAACTCACAAACTAGGTGCGAGATAATGACTTGAGCCGAAGTCAGACACTTAACTGACTGAGCCATCCAGGAGCCCCATCAGGATCTATTTGTTTGTTTTGTCTGGAAGGAGTAGTAGCTCCTTTTGTCTTCCCTCCCTGCTTCCCTTCCTTCTTTCTTTAAACAATTTTTAAATTTTAAATGGCAATAGTTAGTTGAGATTCTGTGGTTTTTTTGATTAATTTTGGTCAGTTATATTTCATTACAAAATGACTCATTTTCATTATAGATTTTAAAGTTTTGCATATTATTGATTAAAATATTCTCTATATTGAATAATGTGTGTCTGAGTTTATTCCCCTATCAGCATAGCAGGTAGCGTGTGTTTACTTTTCCCCCTTTTTTTCATTAAATTAACCATTATTTTATACTTTATGATTTAACTTAAAAACGTTTTAAAATACAATACTATTAATAAATGTTTATTCTCTATTTCATTAATTTTGACTTTTTGTTTATTCCCCTTTTCTCCTTTCTTTACTTCAAAGAAATTCTTTTCTATCTTTCCAAGTTCACAGCCTAATCAATTTATATTCATTAATATTTTAGTGATGAAGTAGTTTAAAGTCACTCATTCTCTGAGAAGGTTTGTCTGATTGTATCCAGTCTTCAGTACCAACCCTTTATGGCAACAATCAATTTATTTTTCTTCTTCTCCACCCCTCCAGTATCAGGAACCCCTCTCTTATGAAAAATCAGAATCACTCTATTAAAACAGGTTACACTGGAACATGCTATGAACTGGATTTGAATTTAATTAACCATATGAGTCATTCCTCAAATTGGATAAGGCGATGGAGACAGTGGGGGGAGTATATAGAACTCACTATGTCCAGTGCTTTTATAAGTCAAAAATTAAATGATTGGAAATAATTTTCCCTCCTCATATTTGATAAATTCAAAATGAGCAAGCTGAGAGGAATTATGTATGTTTTGATGGGCATTAACCTTTAGAGCTCAGCATCAGGCTTACCAATCATATTTTCTCCAATTGATTTCTTATTGCCTGTCGTGACGACTTAGAGCCCAATATAACTCCTAATATTCTTACGCAGAGGGATGCTCCAGGTATGACCCATCTATTCTCCTGAACCATGGCTAGTTAGCATATTTCAACTTGAACAATGACACAATAAAATTGTAACACACTGAAAAGTAGTATAAAAATAATGAAAGGATATGGGACGCCCAGGGTGGCTCAGTCACTTAAGCAACTGACTCTTGGTTTTGGCTCGGGTCTTGGTCTCACAGTTCGTGGGTTCGAGGCCTGAGTCAGGCTCTGTGCTGATTGCACAGAGCCTGCTTGGGATCCCCTGTCTTCCTCTCTCTCTGCTCCTCTCCTGCTTGTGTGCGCTCTCTCTCTCTCAAAATAAATAAACTTAAAAATAAATAATGACAGGATAATTGTATCTATTTCAGAAAGAAAAAGAATGGCTTGGGGTAAGGAAAAGAATGTCTAAAGGCCTAAAAGAGAGCTGTTTTTGTAAGCAGTAAAAAAAAAAATCATAATGCACACACACACACACACACACACACACACGGAGAAGATGTCCTTGTTCATGGTAAGCAACAGTCAAAACATGAATTCTTGTCTACCTGATTTTTAAACTCTCCTGGAGATAATTAACAAATATAAGTCTCTCTCCAAAGCAACATTCTGTTTGGCCTCTGACCAATAGGTAACTCCATTCCCAAAGATACTGGTCTAATTCCTTCTCCCTGGTGAAAGAACTCAGGGGGAAAAGTATATCTCAGTCTCTCTTTTTCAATTACCTCTACCTACTCCCAACAGGCTTCACCCAAACAACAAGTCCAAGGATTCTAAACAAGATGTTTTTCTTTTGAACATGTCCAACCTGGCGCAGCCTCCCTGAAGTGCAGTTCCAATATGATTCAATATGATTCTGGAATAAAATCAAATGATGTTAGTTTCCTTTTTTCCTCTACTGTAAAGAAGTTTCTAATCTCACAAGGCAAATTTCTGATTTCTCTGGGATTCACATTAAAAAATCATGTCTACACTTAAAAGTATAATAGATGAGACAGTTTTACACACATTAAATTCACCCACTAAGTTGAAAATGGAGATAGTGTCTGATGAGATCATCTCTGATTTGTGTATATTAATGAAATAATATTGTACTCAGTTACTCCATGCTAAGTAGGCTAAATATTTATATTGACAATCTGTGTATGCAACACAATTACTGAAGGATGATATATTTTTTAAATTTTTTAATGTTTATTTATTCTTGAGAGAGAGAGAAAGACACAGAGTATGAGAAGGGGAGGGGCAGAGAGAGGAAGACGCAACATCCGAAGCAGGCTCCAGGCTCTGAGCTGTCAGCACAGAGCCCAGCGCAGGGTTCGAACCCACGAACGGTGCAATCATAACCTGAGCCTAAGTCAGATGCTTAACTGACTGAGCCACTCAGGCACCCCTGAAGGATGATATTAAAACAATTGCCCACTAATAATTACATTTTAAACAATTCATAACATTCCATTAAAATTCTCAGTCTCTTCATGTCTTTAGTAACTCAGATGATTACTAAAAGATCAGAGCAGAAAGGTTTAACTTAGGTCACACCATCTCACAATGTGAGACTCTAACCAACAAGTCAATAGATTTATCAAGTTGCTGGGTTACCAGTAAAGTCAAATCATTTGAGGCCAAGCAAAAGAAGAATAACTTCAGAATTCAGCAGAACATAGTGTTTTCCACTTTCTTCTTGACTAGGATATTATAAAAATATGTACACCAAAACATGGCACAAATAGAATTTTTATTTTATTGAATTGTTAGCAAGATATCAAAGATGCCTCCTTCTTTTGCAATGCCTATGTTACTACTGTAATTAATAGAAAATAATATATTTTCGTGTGCACAAATGTCTTTCCTTCTCTTGTGTGCTCATTATCACTATAATAGGCAAGATATTAAAATAAAATTGCTATGGATTGAGAAGTATGTCATATAGTGTGCAATATATAGAAACAATTTAACTCACAATGGGTAAGCTTGCTACCATTTCTAAGTCACCCTAATAGCATCCCCAAGAGATAGTAAATAAGTTTGCTATATTTAAATTTTTTTTTCAAAGTTTATTTATTTTTGGGACAGAGAGAGACAGAGCATGAATGGGGGAGGGGCAGAGAGAGAGGGAGACACAGAATCGGAAACAGGCTCCAGGCTCTGAGCCATCAGCCCAGAGCCCAACGCGGGGCTCGAACTCACGGACCGCGAGATCGTGACCTGGCTGAAGTCGGACGCTTAACCAACTGCGCCACCCAGGCGCCCCAAGTTTGCTATATTAAAACCTTGACTTTTAAAGTAAAGAATGTTCTATACAGATGGCTAAGCTCCCACACAATGCTTCTATTTCCCCCAGCTTTATTGAGAGATAACTGACATATAACATTGTAGAATTTTTAAGGTGTCAAATGTGATGATTAGATACAACTATATCTTGTAAAATAATTACCACAACAAAGTTAATTAATACCTCCATCATCACACATAATTACGTGTGTGTGTGTGTGTGTGTGTGTGTGTGTGTGTATGCATGTGATGAGAACATTTAAGATCTACTGTCTTTGTAACTTTCAGGTATATAATTCAGTATAGTTAATTATAGTCACCCCTGCTACATACTATATACCCAGAACTTATTCATCTTATAACTAGAAGTTTGTATCCTTTGATCAGCATTTCTTCATTTTCCCCACTTCCTAGCTCCTGGTAACCACTATTCCACGCTGTCTCTGTGAGTTCAGGTTTTTTAGATTCCCTATATAAGTGAGATCAAACAGTACATGTCTTTCTCTGTTTGATTTATTTTACTTATCATATGCCCTCAAGGTCCATCCATAGTGTCATGAATGGCGGTATTTCTTTCATTTTTATGGCTGAATAATATTCCACTGTGTGTGTGTGTGTCTGTATACACAACCCACACATTTTCTTTATCCATTAATCTTTCTTCTTTTTAATATTTTTAATGTTTATTTACTTTTGAGAGAGAGAGAGTAGTGGAGGGGCAGAGAGAGAGGGAGACACATAATCCAAAGCAGATTCCAGGCTCTGAGCTCTCAGCACAGAGCCCAGCATGGGGCTCAAACTCATGAACCATGAGATCATGACCTGAACCAAAGTTGGACGCTTAACTGACTGAGCCACCCAAGTGCCCCATATCCATTCATCTTTCAATGAATATACTTATGTTGTTTCCATGTTTTGACTGTTGTGAATAATGTTGCAATAAGCATGAGGTACAGATATTTCAAATTAGTGATTTTATTTCCACTGAATATATACCCAGAAGTAGGACTGCTGATTGATATAATAGTTGTATTTTTAATTTTTTGAGGAATCTTCATAGCATCCATACATGGCTACATCAATTTACACTCCCATTAATAGTGTAGAAGAATTTGCTTTTCTCTGCATCTTCATGAGCATGTGTTACCTTTTGTCTTTTTGATACTAACAGGTGTAAGGTGTTATCTCCTGGTTTTGATGTACACTTCCTTGATGATTAGTGATGTTGACTGTCTTCATGTACCTGTTGGCCATGTGTGTTGAATTTGGTTTTTCTAGTATTTTGTTTAGAATTTTTGCACCTATATTCATCAGGAATATTGGCCTGTAGTTTTCTTTTCCTGTAGTGTCTTATTCTGGCACAATAATGCTTTCCTTGTAGAATGAGTTTGGGAATGTTCCCTCCTCTTCAAATTTCTGGAAGAGTTTGAAAATGATTGGAGTTAGTTCTTTAAATATTTGTGTGAATTCACCAGTGAAACCACCTGGTAATGAGCTTTTCCTTGTTGGATGGTTTTTTATTACTGAATCAATCTCCTTACTCAATATTGGTGTGTTCAGATTTTCTATTTCTTCATGAGTCAGCCTTGGAAAGTTCTATGTTTCTAGGAATTTTTCTATTTTTTCTAGGTTATACTTTTTGGGAGGCCACACCGTTGCCCATAGTAGTCTGTTAAGATGCTTTCTGTTTCTGTGGTATCGGTTGTAATGTCTTCTCTTTCACTGCTGATTTTATTTATTTGAGTCATCTCTATTTTTTCAGGTCTCTTTCCCTGTCCCCCACACCCACAGCTGAGGGAGCTCACTCAAATACTCTTACTTTTCCCTGTATGAGAAATTGCAGGCCAAGAAAGTTCCTCTTGGCACTGAACTGTGCCACCCTAAGTAGTGATGCTGTGGGTAAAATAAAACTATTCTTCTTACTGAAATCAATGCATCCAATTCGATTTTTTTTCTCCAACTCTGCGCTGTATCTTCTCTGCTAGAATCCTGGAATTCCACAGGACACTCTTGTCTGTGGGTCATTGTCAAGATCCGTATTCTTGGGAGAAAGATGGTAGAAAGCCCTTCCCCTGCCATGATGAGGATGTAATTCTCTCCCATACAATGCTTTTTTGTGGAAAGGGTGGATCCAGGGGCAAGAGTATATAAGAGTATATGACTTATCACTGTGGTAGCAACGCTAGTAGGCAACAAGTAGAACTTTGCCTGTGGTCCTCTTTCTCCCCTTCTCTTTCTCACATAATCTCTAACAATGAGATGACTTTATCCTGTAACTTCTTGTGCAGGTTCTTGGGATGAGCTTTCTATCAAAGCAAGAAACACACGCGATCTTCTTTAACTCATTCTACCTACACTAAAATGTTCATAGCTGATAAAATATGGATTATATTCTTCTAGAAATGTGGAATCTAATTAGGATTTATTACCATAAATCAATAACTCAAAAGGATTATTCTTGAAAGGCTGACTTTCAGTCACTGTGATGAGAAGACTGTGGGCAAGGCCTTTCCAACCTTCTCAGTATTTCTATGATTACACATTATTGGAGGTTTGTATATTTGTAGATAATGTTGGATCTAACTTCAGTACGTAAATGATGCGGTTGAGAAAAAAAATCTTTTTTTTTTAATTTGAAAGCTGAAAAGTATCTTAGAAGTTCATTTTACTCCTTTAGTTTCTTCCTCTCTGTCTTGATGAAAAGGTTGTTAGATAATCCTAGAGATACGAATACCCCCTGATTGCTTTAGAAACAATGTACAAATGATTTTACTTCATGTATTAACAAAAAGACACTACTACCAGGTCATCTGTTGTCTTTTTTTTTTTTGCTTGTACCAGATTATATCATTTTTCAGTTGGTCCACATCACTCTCTTAATCAGTTAAAACACTGTTGAGAAGTTCTTGAGTGTTCTTGTCAATCCACTAAAACTCTTCAGAATGGTCCACTGAATGAAACATTGGTTACTTTTAAGTTAATCAACAGATTTCCTTCACTGGTCTCTGTATTGAACATAATGATTCTAAGCCATGAAGTATAATACTGTAGGAACAAAGAAATTCAACAACATGCATGTTCTTATTGCCATTCATCATCCAACTGTGGGACTGTATTTTAAAGAAGTTAAGTCAACTTCATATACTTGGACCAGGTATGTGAAGTCATATTAAATAGTCATTTTTTACTAACTGGTGTAATTTTATATAGCCTGTTCTTTAGAGTCAGAAACTAAGTTATGCCATTATATAGTTAGAGTTCTGAAATACATGCACAAGTAGCCTAGCATTAATTTGGACACAAATGTTTATACATCCATGCTATTCTATCAATAATTTTAATTATGAAGAGTGAAAAATAAAATATTATTGTTTCAAAAAGATCTTATTAGATTATTTTGTATTAATATCCCAGATCTTTTCATCTTATTTTTAATAACAGAGAAAATTGAAATAAAGTGATGCGTCAAAGACAATAAAAGAAAGTAGCTCATCTGCAACCAGAATTCATGTTTAGTTTGTTCAATCCCTGTACCTTTTCCTGTCAATTGGATTCAATTTAACATGACATAATATATTTTCGTTCATTGCTTTCTACTTCCCATGATTGAGTCATAAATAATACATCTAGATTTATATTTCCAACTCTAAACTGTGTTTGCATCCCTCACGGAGCCTAGCATATAGCCCAAAAAACTGTATGCTATTACATAATTGTTTCTGGAATTTTCCATGAAAATCTACCACTGATTAGTGATTGGCAACCTAAGTGGAATCACATAAGAATTTATGCCTCATGGTCTTTCTACTTGCTTTCAAGACACCATGATTGAGATTTGACCCACTGCTCACCTCTAAGGAGCCAGCCACTGTCTCCTGACCACTTTTCTTCACCCTATCCACCTAATGATAATTTATGGTTTTATGAATTCTTTGCAATTGGCAGCCTACATGAATATCTGAGAAACTATAACACAGCAGTATTATAATGTCCCACCAACTCTATCTTGACATTTGGATTTTTTTTTCCTAGAACACCAGGGTTACTTTCATTACAAATCTTATGAGTTTTATAGGTTTCATTATAATGTGAATCCACAGAAATTTGAGGATTAGGAAGTAAAATCATTAGTTATATCTTCAGGGGATGACTATGGTCACCTAGGAAAACCTTGTAAAGTTGTCATAAAATGATACCTAAGACATTTTAAATGACTTATAAAAAGAAATGCTGCCAGGCAGCAACCCCTTTGGTAGTTATGGGTATAAAGCATGCTGTGTTTAGCAAAGAAGAACTTAAATGACCACACAAACACAGTGTAGTGTTCCCTACTAAACTGGAGAGTCACCATTAAAAGCTGCAATAAAAAGGGCAGGTCACCAGCAGACCAAGGATGATGGCAGAAGGGATTTAATCAGCCTTTAGCAATGGGTTCATTTTTCTTCCTGTGCTTTTTATAAATAGTGTGATCTTGGAACAAAAAACATCCATTCTTTCTTTTCAGTCTCTACAACAAAACCTATAATTCAGGTCCTGTTAATTCTTCTATGACATTAATTTAATTATTTTCATCCCAAGTCCTAGTGGTCCCCTGGTCAAAATTTCACTTCTTCCAAACACCTGCAAATACAAAGCCATCTCATAGTCAGGTGGACACAGTAGACCCCTTGTTGTTTTCAGAGCTATGCTACTGTCCACCAGGAGAATATCCATCTTCAGCCACGGCCCCTCTCTTAGAGGCAGCCTTAGCTTCCAGAGATTTCATTCTGTAGCTCACCGAGACTGAACAATTCAGCCCTCACCTCTATTACCTTATCTACCTCTCTTTCCCTCTTACTCTGAAGACCTTCTTTTTTCTTTTCTATTCTGTGCCTGACATACATATCTTCTTATTCCCAGGTTTATCTGATCACCTTTTTCCTGCTTAGAAAACTACTGGAAATGGTGGGTAGTATTAATTTGATCACCAAAATCCATATTCAGTGTAGTAAACATTTGGGTGTTTCAGTACAATGCTAAATAGTGGACAAGATACAGGCTTTGGAAAATTAAGAGCTTCATTGAAACTTAATTTTCTGTGCTTCAAAGAAAGAAAATTCCAGGGGCACCTGGGTGGCTCAGTGGGTTAGGAGTCTGACTCTTGATTTTTGGCTCAGGTCATGATCTCAGGGTTCGTGTAAGTGAGCCCTGCATTGGGTTCTGTGCTGACAGCACACACACCGAGCCTGTTTGAAATTCTCTCTCCCTCTCTCTCGCTCTGCCCTTCCCCCCTTGCATGCACACTCCCTCCCTCTCTCTCAGAATAAACAAATATCAAAAAAACCCATAAAATTCCAGAGAGCTAGTATTAACATCAATAAAAGACAATTAAGGGGTACAGATGGCCTATGTGTTTGGAAGTATGGACTGTCCCATGTCACAACAAGCAGAGGGAGTATTGAGAGGAATATAAATAATGTACGCTATAATTTAAAGACTTTTGTATTAGATGAGGGTGTCTTTTTCAAACTGTACATTACTGTCTGCTTCCAAACAGTAAGGGATTTTTACCATCTGTTCTAAAATTAACTGATGTTCCATAGAGCAAAGGTGGGGAAAAGTGGGAAGAGAAAGATAAGTGAAAACACAGAGAAGCAGGAAAAATTAACTATCTATCTATCTATCTATCTATCTATCTATCTATCTATCTATCAGCTTGTGAGAGAGAAGTACAGCATCCCAGAAAGGGAGAACAGAGCAAGTTCCAGAATCACAGAGAAAGTTCTATAAATGCTTCTCAAAAATAAAACAAGCATTTGTCTTTTTTGCAATTAAAATATTAATGAATGGCCAATTCTAAACTCTGGCATTTCATACATGAGTGTGGTTGGTAAAGCTAGAGAAACAGAATTTAGCAATGCACTAAGTAAAGAATAAGCACAGAGAACTGCAAACAGAATTAACTGACAGTTCTCTATAATTGCTACACTAAGTGCTCTTTCCAGCCCAGATCAACATAGATATCTTAAAGAGCATCAGCTATTGGTACCCAAACAGAATAATAAAAGGACAAAATCTTTTGGATTAAGTCTACTTGGCTAAATATTTTCCCAATTTTTTGATGAAGAATGGTACATATTTATAATTGAAATTCATTGTATCTGATACGGCTCATTATATTTTTACTTAAGCTAACTGTATAGAAATTTGCATAGACATTTCACTCTGTAGTTAAAAGAATGCCAGTGTTGTTATGGTAAAATTCTGAAAGAAAGAATGCTCACAGATTTAGTTTCATAAAAATGTATGAACTTAGTGTTTTTATTTGGCAGTAGTAACGCAAACCTACTAAGGGCTGTCCACATGAGGTTTTCTAAGATGATGACTTAATGTGGTCCATAACTACCTTAGTATGCTGCACATTATCCAAATGTAATTTTGATACCTGGCACATTTATATTAAGCATTTTGGTTATATCTATAATTTTAAAGTGTTTATATAACACCTAATTTATCTGTTGCCTTTATAAACACCAAGGGAGATTAGTGATAAGTAGAAATTTGATTATATGTCTCCTGGTACCATAGACCAAGAAGCTGATTAGAATTAATTTGAGGTTTGTGCAAGATCTAGGGCACCAAGATATGAATTGGGAAGACAGGCTTCCTCATATGACAAAGCTAAGGTAGAATTGGGGTCACTACTGATTAAAACCACTAACCCAGAATGACCTCTAGAACTTGTCTAAGTCTACATTTCCCTCCTCTACCATATATTTTTTTAGTTTTTTACAGTCACTAAACATCATTGACACCAAGAAGTTAGGAAGAAGATCCTGGAATTTAGAGTTGGATGAGTTATTAAAGATCTATTCTAATGGTTTGCAACTTGTATCTCCCAGAGAGTGCCTTTCACCCCAACCTGTTTCTTGGGAAATATCTTCCTCCACATCCACCGAGGAACAGTTTTCTAAAAAAGGTAAAGCAGCTAGGCTTCCCCTTTATTTTCAAAATTAAGTATGAATAATTTTGCTTTTATGTATTTTATATGATAAATTACTGAGTAAGATATTGTGAAGAAAATCTTCCTGAAATTTCTTCAGAAAACCACTGATCTAGTGCAATATTTCAACTCATGTAGGAATGCCCTTTCAAGTAACTTTGGCTATTAGTTAGTGAGACAGCAGATTAAAGTTTTAACTAGCATTGCAAAGAGGACTGATTATTTTAACTGGACATTATATTGACACTAGCTGAGGACACAAACACAGGGAACACCTGAGGAGGAAACATTATCCTACCATATTCTATGACCTTTCTTTTTTCCATGAAATGAGAATAATGGCTAAGCAAACTTATGAATAAGAAATAAGCATGTGTAAAAATGTGTGTATAGTTTCAATGTATATTGTTTTAATTTTTGTTTTCCTTTTATATATTCCATATATTTGAGACTTCTACTGTGTAATCTCACAGCAAGTTGGACTTAAGTGATCTACCAAGTTTTCCACCTAAATGAAGATATTTATTCAAAAGGCCAAGGATAAATAAGACAAGGCACTTTTTTTAAATGTTTATTTATTTTGAGAGAGAGAGAGAGAGAGAGAACACACGTGAAAGCAGGGGAGGGGCAGAGAGAGAGAGAGAGAGAGAGAGAGAGAATCCAAAGCAGGTTCCAAGCTGTCAGCACAGAGCCCAGTGTGGGGCTCAGTCTCACAAACCATAAGATCATGACGTGAGCCAAAATTAAGAGTCGGATGCTTAACTGACTGAGCTACCCAGGAGCCCCATGGACACTGGGTTTTGATATGAGAAGTTTACAGCACAGTGGAGGTTGGAAATGGAAATATTAAGCATGACTTATATTTTCCATACTCTGACACTTTGATGTCTAGATTCTTACTGACTCAGAAGGGACTATCCTTCCCAGGGTCTTAGATATTCCTTGAAATTATAAACAACTCTCCTAGGAGAATGAATTTCAAGTGAAAACCAGCCAATTTAGAGCCCATATGCCACCACTTTCTTTACCAGACTGTCACATCTCAGGCCACTATCCACCTGCCTCAATTATCCAGAGGCCTGACACCAGACATATGGAAAACCCCTGTGTGTAGGGAGTGATGAAATAATTCAAACTAGACAATCTTAAAGTGGCTTGCCCTGCTTCATCTATTCCTTCCCAAAGAAACTAAGATATAGGCTGTTGCCCACATTTTCCCTTGCTTTTCCTGCCCCCTGACTAACTCTGGTGCTTCTGGGTCATGTGGTCCCCTTTCATGGAGTTCCATGTCTCTTGTTTCCAGGGCACTGTAGGGAAACTTCTTCATTCATGGCAGTCACTTCTATACTTGTGTGTCTTACCATACTTCATTAAAACAAATCCTGGATATCCTTAAAACAGGAAAAGAATTAAATTGTTTCAAAATTTACCTTCTTAAATTCCAAAATGTGTGAGATTGAACAAATTACTAAATCTAGGATCCTATGTTTCCTCAACTATATATAGTGAAAATAATAGTATTTACCCTAAAGTATTGGGAATTAAATTTAAATACCTGTCATAAAATTAAATTTTCAGTCCATATGAGCTGTTATTATGAAATATAAGAAGCCTGGTGCATTAACTATGATGTGTAGGTCTCCCAATTTCTAAAATCATTTAACATATCATAATTTGTACTCATGAACTATAAATTGTCACTCAATATGTCTGTCTTCTATATAACTACTTAATTATTATTTCTCAGCTAGTAAATATTCTCATTCATTTAAAGAAGATAACATATTACCCCATTGTCAGTGATCAAAGCATCACTGCCTTCTGACTTGTTGGTGAATAACTAGAGAAGTAAAGAGATTAACTAATTTGGCCAAATCACTGCACAGTGCTTTCCTCCCTCATTTCTTAGAGATTGACATTCAGGGATAAAAGCCTCCATTCTCTGAACACAGTCCGAGAATTCTTTATACAAATCCAACCCAGTATTCACCCAAGAGCTTACCAGACTTGTGTCCTCTTAGCTAATTTACTGAAAATGAAGGTCTGAGCTAGTCTAAGCTCCCTCTCATAAGTATTCATTACTGTTTCCATAGGTTGAAAGAAGCAAAAAAATTGTGGAAACATGAGAAGCAAAGAAGATCAAAGAAGAGAGCAGAAAGAGGCAGAGAAAAAAAAGATTTTTTTTAAAGTACACTGTAGATTTTCTTCCATAAAAGGATTCTTGTCAAAGTCCTCAAATAAAGTAGCTGCAGGGTAATATGTGTGGCTTGTAGATGAATTTTCTCTGAACCCTCTCCCTGGCATGTTCTTTGAGGGATCATTTGCCAAAAGGTGCCAAGCTCAATGAATCCAGTGGCAACTTTAGACTAAAAGGGCACAGCCCTTGCTAAGGTGGATCAGAGAATAATCTGGTAATTATGATTCAAAAGTTTCTGGAAGCCACCAAAATCATCGTCAGGAGTCAGCCTTCATCAAATTTGTTTTGTGGAAATTCTTTCTGGGTAGTTCACTCTCCATAATAATAACAATTATTATTTTGGCAAAAGTAAGAATGATAGAACTGACAATAAATATTGGGAAAATGGTTCAAAATAACATATACCAAAATTTTTGTATGATATCATGTATTGAACACTAGAATGGGAAGGCACCACCTATAAAAGTGGGAATTTAGATAAGAAGACAAAATGCTAATGGCAAAGAAAGGTAACAGAAAATAAAACCAAACAAAGAAGAACTTTTCTCTTTTTACAAATTGCCCAAGACTAGTTTTCTCATTAATAAAATCTAAAGGACAGTCACAATGATGAGATTTAAACAAATGAGGAAAATCTCATTCTTGTGACATCTCTTTAAGTCAGTGTGTAATTATTAATCAGCTGCTATGTCTTCCAGTCCACACTATAGTCAGCAGAAGATGCAAGTATAACCAAAAGATTAAAACTAAATGGAAAATTAAACAAAGGCATTTCACTCTGAATATAATCTAAAGCAATGGGCATTAATAGGTATATCACTCAGTAATGAAAGCCTTTTATCATTTTCAATGGACCTAAAGATACATACATCAAGAGAAGTGAAATAAAGTATTTGAACTAAATATATGTTTGCACAACTATAGGGCTCTGTGGAGAGGATAGCCAGATGATAACTATGTTGGAAAAATACCTTCTGAGGTTTTGATTTTGATGTTTCTGATGATTCATATTTGTTTTTTGGACTAAATATCCAAAACTCAGACACAAAATATCTGAAAAAATAAGCAAACCATCCTGACCATTTTAGCCAACAGGGATCAGACTCAGAGAGACCATAACTATCCTTAGTCATCTTGTAAGATTAAACAATAAACCTAGACAAACTCAAAATATTATGAAGAATATAGCTTGTCAAAATCTAGTTGCATTTTTTCTTTTGAGAGCTCCTTGCCACATCCTTAGATGATTCAGAACTCAGGGAGTTTACTGTTGTATAGAGGGCAAGAATCATGGGGTGACAATGTCACTGTGTATATATGATAGTATTTTCTGGATAGTCTATAGAGATTCACATAAGATGGTTAAAAATAGGGAGATTTTTGGAAGAGATGAAAACCTTGGGCAAGTAAAGCAAGCTGGAGACTAGGATCAGGCAAACAAAGGCGTCCCTTTGTGAAGTTTTAACTTAATCAAGACTTTTCTATATGGCAATACATATTATAATTATATGTTTTTAAATATAAATATATGTACATGTATAAAATATCTGAATCAATGAAAATATTTGGAAATACTGATAAGAGATTTATATACAGGATATATAGAGGACTTACAGTTCAATATTAAAAAGACAGACAATCTAGTTAAAACTCAGAAAACTGGCAAAAGACTTTAATATATAGTTCTCTAAAGAAAATATATAAATGTCCGATAAATACATGAAAATAGACTCAATATTATTAATCATTATTGAAATGCAAATTGAAGCCAAAATGAGATACCACTTCACATCACTAGGATGTCTACCATGTAAAACAATGGACAAGTTTTGGTCAAGATATGAAGTTGGAATTCTTTTTAAAATTTTTTTTAACGTTTATTTATTTTTGAGATGGAGAGACAGAGCATGAACAGGGGAGGGGCAGAGAGAGAGGGAGACACAGAATCAGAAACAGGCTCCAGGCTCTGAGCTGTCAGCCCAGAGCCCGACACGGGGCTTGAACTCACGAGACCGCGAGATCGTGACCTGGCTGAAGTCGGACGCTCAACCGACCGAGCCACCCAGGCGCCCAGTGAAGTTGGAATTCTTTTTTTTTTTTTTTTTTAATTTTTTTTTTTTCAACGTTTATTTATTTTTGGGACAGAGAGAGACAGAGCATGAATGGGGGAGGGGCAGAGAGAGAGGGAGACACAGAATCGGAAACAGGCTCCAGGCTCTAAGCCATCAGCCCAGAGCCCGACGCGGGGCTCGAACTCACGGACCGTGAGATCGTGACCTGGCTGAAGTCGGACGCTTAACCGACTGCGCCACCCAGGCGCCCCATTAAGTTGGAATTCTTAAACATCATTGGCATCAATGCAAAATAGTACAGCAATTAAAAAAAAAAAAAGTTTGGCAACTGCTCAAAATGTTAAATGAAGAGCTACCCTATAACCCAGAAATTATATTCCTAGTTATATATCCAAAGGAAAGGAAAATGTATGTCTACACAAGAGATTATACACAAATGTTCGTGTAGCATTATTCATAATAGCCAAAAAGTAAAGACAACACCAATGTACATCAACTCATGAAGGGGTGAACAAATGTGGTATATCGTACAATGGAATGTTATTTGGCCATTTAAGGAATGACATACTGGGGCGCCTGGGTGGCGCAGTCGGTTGAGCATCCGACTTCAGCCAGGTCACGATCTCACGGTCCGGGAGTTCGAGCCCCGCGCGTCGGGCTCTGGGCTGACGGCTCGGAGCCTGGAGCCTGCTTCTGATTCTGTGTCTCCCTCTCTCTCTGCCCCTCCCCCATTCATGCTCTGTCTCTCTCTGTCCCAAAAATAAATAAACGTTGAAAAAAAAAATTAAAAAAAAAAAAAGAAATGTTAACTAACCCTATGGTGGTAAACATTAAAAAAAAAAAAGGAATGAAATACTAACACATGCTACATCATGGATGAACCCTAAAAAATATGATATTAAGTAAAAGAAGCTGGACGTGAAAGGCCACATATTGCATGACCCCAGTTATAAGAAAAGTCCAGAATAAGCAAATCCATAAAGACACAGAGTAAATAATTAGTTTTCAGGAGCTGAGCAAAGAGGGATGAAATGTACCTGGTAAAGTATACAGGATTTATTTTAGGGATGTTGAAATTGTGCTAAAATTAGAAAACTTGATAGTGATGGTCATTATAGAACTCTGTGAATACACTAAAAACCATTGCAGTGTGTACTTTAAGAAAGTGGATGTATGATATATCAAGTATATCTTAATAAAACTGTTACAAATAAGCACACTTGCTACCTAAAAAGAGGGTAGTGTATCACTGGATACACTCAAATAAGATTTTAGTTCAACTTGAATTTGATAAACACTTTTTCTTTTTTTTTTTTTAATGTTTATTTTTGAAAGAGAAACAGAGCATGAGTGGGGGAGGGGCTGAGAGAGAGGGAGACAGAATCTGAAGTAAGTTCCAGGCTCTTAGCTCAGCACAAAGCCCAATGCAGGGCTCAAACTCAGGAACCCAGAGATCGTGACCTGAGCCAAAGTCCAAGGCTCAACTGCCTGAGCCACTCAGGCACTCCTTAATTTGATAAACACTTTAAAATTGCTGTCCAGGGGCGCCTGGGTGGCGCAGTCGGTTAAGCAACCGACTTCAGCCAGGTCACGATCTCTCGGTCCGTGAGTTCGAGCCCCGCGTTGGGCTCTGGGCTGATGGCTCAGAGCCTGGAGCCTGTTTCCGATTCTGTGTCTCCCTCTCTCTCTGCCCCTCCCCCGTTCATGCTCTGTCTCTCTCTGTCCCAAAAAAAATAAATAAACGTTGAAAAAAAATTTTTTTAAATAAAATTGGTGTCCATATGCCAGGCAATTACTGGCAACCAATGGGTGCAAGGATGAATTTGAAATTTTTGCCTTTCATGAGCCCACAATCATGTAGAAGATAGCGACAAATATACCTGTTATTATTTATTAATTTTCATTATAGAATATATACTATGTTGAAATGTACTGAGAAGTAATTGGAATGAGGGACAAATCAGAGTCAAGCACAGGGATTTGACCTTTCAACTTGACACTTGAGTTAGTTGGAGTTTTCAGGATAACAGACCTGAGAATGACATGGGGGTAACATGTCCAGTGAATGATACATGTAATATGTAACAATACAGAATAGGCTATGATTAAAATCTACATGCTAAGATACTATTGACTCAAGGTGTGATCAGAAAGGCTGGAGCAGTCCCTTAGAGAAAGCAACATTTATAGAAATTTAAAAATTGTATCATCTCATGTGTGCTTTCTGTTTGCTCAAAATGAGAAAGCTTTTCTATTTTACCATGGAGTTCAGGAAATTATCTGACTCTAAAGATGCATAAAAGTCATTCATACAGACATGAAAATATTTTTTTCCAAATTGTTCTTAAAACATTAAGTTGTATATTATTTGGACATTGATGTGGAGTAAGTGCTATTTGCCTTAGGAATCAGCCCTCAATCCAGGGTGTTAACCCTGTCCAAGTATACTTTGTGTCCTTCAGTGACTGCTGCTTCCCCTGTAAATGGCTTGTTCCTGAGCCACGCCTTTAAAAAATACAGATATTATTAAATGTCCAAGCCCAACTTCTATTGACTATAAATTTTATCACTGATATAGTCAGAAGAATTAGAAAACCTTAAGAAAGGCAGTCTACTGAGACAGATAAATTTATAGAAGAGAAACCTGATCTAGCTTTAGAGAATTAGGGAAAGATCTCTAGTAAAAGTGATACTAGAGTTAGGAAAGAAAGGTTGGCCGGGGCGGGGAGGGGTAAGAGGAGGTAAAGATCAGCTTGTGAAAAACCACAGCATAAAGGGAACAGGGTGGAACATATTATGTGGGGTTGATAGGAGTGTTAGGTAAGTCTTATAGCATCAATTATTAAGTTTAACTTTGTACTTTAAGTATATGGGGGTAGTTACTGGGGAAATTGCCTTTGAGAAATGTCACCTTGGTTATAGGGTAGAAAATAGATCAGAGAGGTGCAAAACTCTAAGCAGGGAGAATGGATTTGAGGTTTTGAAGGAATCCACTTGAGCTGGTAGTTACAATAGGTATTAAGGAAAATGTAGAAGACATGGTGATTGGTTGCATTGTGGTTATAACAGTGTGGGAGTTCCAAGGTGGATGAGGTTTCAGGCTTAGGCAACTGACAGAGTAGCACCATATCCTAAAATAGGGAAGGCAGGAGGACATACAGCCTATGAGACAAAATAAAAGACAAATGGCCTGGGGTGCCTGGGTGGCTCAGTCAGTTTGAGGAACTGACTCTTGATTTCAGCTCAGGTCATGATCTTGTGGTTTTGTGAGTTTGCTCTGCACTAGGCTGCTTGGGATTCATTCTCTCTCTCTCTCTCTCTCTCTCTCTCTCTCTCTCTCTCCCTCTCTCCCTCTCTCCCTCTCTCCCTCTCTCCCTCTCTCCCTCTCTCTCCCTTTCCCTGCTCATGCTCTCTCTCTCAAAATAAATTAATAAACTTAAAAAAAGAGACAGAGAGAAATGGCCTTCAACCCTCCATTAGATGTCCAGGAGAAACTGCCCAGTAGAAAGTTAGACATGTGGGTCTGAATCTGTGAGCTGGTGAATCAAATGTGGAAATCAAAGTCATGATGATGGATGATAAAAACATTGGCTAGGAGGAGCTAGTCTTAGAAGAGTATGTTAGGAGAAAGTAATAAGGGCAACAGAAAGAGACATTTAAACTACTGTATAAGAGAATTTGAAGATGGGGAAAAAGAAAAAGGTGCTATTAATGGCATTATGTACATGATGTTTCCTCACAATTAGACTTATATTATGATTTTGGCATCAGTATTACAGAAGTGATGTACTTCATCAGATTTTCATATCTCTGATTACTTATGAAATAAATGTTTTAAATTGAGGTATATTTGGTATATATTAGTTTTAGATGTACACCATAATAATTTGCTATTTGTATATATTGCCAAATGATCACCACAATAAGTCTAGTTAACATCTGTCAAGAATTTCTTTCCTTCTGATGACAATTTTTAAGATCTATTCTCTCAGCAACCTTCAAATATACAATACAGTAATATAGTTGCCATGCTGTGCATTACATACTGATGGCTTATTTATTATATAATGAACATTTGATCCTCTTGACTTCTTTCATCTATTTTGCTCATGCCCTACTCCCCAACTCTAGCAACCATCAATCCATTTTCTATATCTATGAGCTTGGTTTTTGTTGTTCTTACTAGATTCCACATATAAGTAAGATCGTATGGTATTTGTCTTCCTCTGGCTTATTTCACTCAGCAATAGTATCCCCAAGTTTCATCTATGTTGTAGCAAATGGCAAGATTTCATTCTTTTTTATGGACGAATAATATTCCGCCGCACATGTATGCCACATTTTTTTTATCCTTTCATGGATAGACACTTAGGTTGTTTCCACATATGACTATCATAAATAATGCTACAGTGAACATGGGAATGCATGTGTACTTTTGCATTAATGTTTTCATTTTCTTTGGATAAACACCCAGAAATGGAATTGCTGGATCATATGGTAGCTCTGTTTTTAATTAAAATTTTTTAAATGTTATTCATTTTTGAGAGAAAGAGAGAGACAAAGCACGAGTGGTGGAGGGGCAGAGAGAGAGGGAGACACAGGATCTGAAGCAGGCTCCAGGCTCTGAGCCATCAGCACAGAACCTGACATGCGGTTCAAACCGATGAACTGTGAGATCGTGGCCTGAACCTGAGCCACCCAGGTGCCCCACTATTTTTAATTTTTAAAAGAACCTCCATACTGTTTCCACAGTAGCTGCAACAATTTACATTGCCACCAACAGTACACAAAGTTTCCTTTTCTCCACATCTTCACCAAAGTTTATTATTTCTTGTCTTTCTCATAATAGCCATTCTGACAGGTTTTAAGGTGATATCTCGCTGTGGTTTTGATTTGCATTTCCCTGATGATTAGTGATGTTGAGCATCTCTTCATGTAACTGCTATCTATCTGTATATCTTCTTTATAAAAATGGCCACTCAGATCATCTGCCCATTTTTTAATCAAATTGTTCATTTTGATATTCATTTGTATGAGTTCATTGCATATTTTGGATATTAACCCCTTATCAAATATATGATTTAAAAATATTTTCTCCCATTTAGTGGGTTGCCTTTAATTTTGTTGATGGCTTCCTTTGCTACACAGAAACTTTTTAGTTTGATGTTGTCCCACTTGTTTATTTTTGCTTTTGTGGCCTTTACCATTGGTGTCAAATTCAAAAAATTACTGCCAAGACCAATGCCAAGAAGCTTACTGCCTATGACTTCTTCTGAGTTTTATGCTTTCAGGTCTGACACTCATCTTCAATCCATTTTTAATTACTTTTTGTATATGTTGCAAAATAGTGGTCTGGTTTTATTCCTACATATGTGGTTGTTCAGTTTTTACAACACCATTTATTGAGGAGACTGTCACTTCCCCATTGTACATTCTTGGCTCCACTGTCATAAACTAATTGACCATATATGTGCGGGTTTATTTCTGGGTTCTTATTCTGTTCTATTGATCTATGTGTCTGTTTTTCTGTCAATACCATACTATTTTCATTACTATAGATTTGTAATATATTTTGACGTCAAGGAGCATCATAAGTCCTGCTTTGTTCTTCATTCTCAAGATTTGATTTAGTCGTTTGTGGGTTTATACAAATTTTAGGATTGTTTGTTCTCTCTGTGTAAAAATGCCTTTGGAATTTTGGTAGATATTGCAATGAATCTATAGATCACTTTGGGTGCTGTGACATTTTAACAATATTAACTCTTCCAATCCATGAGCACAAAATATCTTTCCATTTATTGGTGTCTTCTTCAACTTCTTTTTATCAGTGTAGAGGTAAACTTTTTGCAGTTTTCAGTGTAGAGGTATTTCAGCTCCTTGGTTTAATTTATTCCTAGTAGTTCCTTCTTTTTGATGCAATTGGGATTGTTCTTTTCTTTCTTTGATCACTTTTTATTAGTGTACAGAAACAAAACAAATATCTGCATATTGATTTTGTATCCTGCAGCTTTACTGAATTTATTTATTAACTCTAACATTTTTTGGTGAAGTGTTAACAATTTTCTATATATAATATCACATCATCTGTAAATACTGACAGTTTTACTTCTTTTCCAATTTGGGCATCTTTTACTTGCCAATTTGCTGTGGCTAGGACTTTCAATGTTATGTTGAATAAAATATTCAACAAAAAATAGGTATCTTTGTCTTTTTCCTTGAGTATGATGTTATCTGTTGGCTTGTCATGAAAGGCCTTGACTATGTTGAGTTACATTCTCACTAATACTCACTTTGTTGAGAGTTTTGATAATGAATTGATGTTGGATTTGATTAAATGCTCTTGCTACATCTATTGAGATGATCGTATGATTTTTGTTCTTCATTTTGTTAATGCAGAAATTGATTTGCAGGTGTTGAACCATCCTTGCATCTCTGGAATATGTCCCACTTGGTCACAGTGTATGAGTCTTTAAAGTGTTGTTGAATTTGTTTCATTGAGAATTTTTGCATCTATGTTCATCAGGGATATTGGTCTGTGATTTTTTTCTCGTGGCACCCCTGTCTGATTTTGTCATCAGGGTAATGCTGGCCTTGTAAAATGAGTTTGGCAGCATTCCCCCCTTTATATTTTTTGAAAGAGTTTGAAAAGGATTGGTATTAATTCTTTTCTGAATATTTGGTAGAATTCACCAGTGAAGCCATCTGGTCCTTGACTTTTGTTTGTTAGAAGTTTTTTGCTTGCTGATTCAATATTCTTACCAGTAATTGGTCTGTTTAGATTTTCTATATTTTCATGCTTCAGTCTTAGAAGGTTGTATGTTTCTAGGAATTTGTGCATTTCCTCTAGGTTGTAAAATTTTTAGTGTATAATTTTTCATAGTAGTCTGTTATGATCCTTTGTGTTTCTGTGGTTTTAGTTGTAAAGTCTCCTCTTTCATTTCTGGTTTATTTAATTGAGTTCTCTCTCTCTTTTGGTGTGTCTAGTTAAATGTTTGTCAACTTTGTTCTTCTTTTTGAAGAACAAGCTCTTGGTTTTATTCATCTTTTCTACGTCTTTTTACTATTTCATTTATTTCCACTCTGATATTTTTATTTCCTTACTTCTACTAATCTTTAGCTTTGTTTACTCCTACTTTTCTAGTTCCTTCAAGTGTAAATTTAGACTGTTTATTTGAGGTTTTTTCTTATGTCTTGAGGTAGGCAATAATTCCTATGAACTTCCCTCTTAGAACTGCTTTTGGTGCATCCCATAAGTTTTGGTATACTTTGTTTCTATTTTCATTTGTCAAGGTGCTTTTTGATTTCCCTTTTGATTCATTCACTGGCTGATTATTTATTCCATAGCATGTTGTTTAACTTCAAACATTTGTGATTTTTTCAGTTTTCTTCTTATAATTGTTTTCTAGTTTCATAGCTTTGTGTTTGGAAAAAAATGCTTAATGTCATTTCAGTATTATTAAATTTGTTAAGACTTGTTTTGTAGTCTAACATGCAACTTTTCCTGGAGAATGTTCCATGTTCACTTGAAAAGAATGTGTATTCTGTTGCTTTTAGATGGAAGATTCTGTATATATCTTAAGTCCATCTGGTCTAATGTATAGTTTAAGGCCAAAATTTCCTCAATGATTTTCTGTCTGGATGATCTATCCACTGATGTAAGTGGGACATTAAAGTCCCCTACTATTAGTGTATTGCTGTTTCTCCCTTTAGGTATGTTAATATTTGTTTTTATATTTAGAGGTTTCTATGTTGGGTGCATAAATATTTACAAATGTTATATCCTCTGGTTCGATTGTCACTTTTATCATTATATAATACCCTTCTTTGTCTCAAATTACAGTCTTTGATTTAAAGTCTATTTTGTCTCATGTCAATTGTACAAATCTTATAGATGGGTCTTGATTATTTTCCATTTAGCCACTCTACGTACTTTGATTGGAGAACTTATTCTATTTACACCTAAATCATTTTTTTACCTAATGTCATTATTGATAAGTATGTACTTATTACCATTTTGCTGTTTCCTCGCTGTTTTGTAGTTCTTCTGTTCCTTTCTTCTTCCATTGCTCTATTCCCTTATGGTTCATGACTTTCTTTTGTAGCATGTTTAAATCTCTTTCTCATTATCTTTTGAGTAACTCCTATAGATTTTGCTTGGTGGTTGCCATGAGGCTTACATAGAACAACATATATTTATAACAGTCTATTTTAAATGATAGCAACTTGAATTTATTCAAAATTTCCACATTTGTATTCTCTTCCCATGTTTGACCTTTTTGATATCACATTTTACATCTTTTTATCCTGTGTATTTCTTAACTAATTAGTATAATTACAGTTATTTTTTACTACTTTCATCTTTTAACCTTCATAATAATTTATGTGATTAATTCATTACCTTTATTATATATTTACCTTTACTAGTGACTTTAATACTTTCATATGTTTTCTTGTTATAACTGCCAAGTTTTATATACATTTTTAATGTTATTTATTTTTGAGAGACAGACAGACAAACAGAGTGCAAGCAGAGGAGGGGCAGAGAGAGAGGGAGAAAAAGAATCCAAAGCTGGCTCCAGGCTTTGAGCTATCAGCACAGAACCCGACATGGGGCTCAAACTCACAAACTGCGAGATCATGACCTGAGCCAAAGTCAGACACTTAACTGACTGAGCCACCCATGTACCCCACCTTTTATCTTTTTCTTAAAGAAGACTCTTTAATGTTTCATGTAAGGCTGGCTTAATGGTAATGAATTATTTCATCTTTTGCTTGTCTGTAAAACTCCTTATCTTTCCTTCAGTTCTAAATGGTAATTTTACCAGTTAAGGTACACTTGGTTGGAAGTTTTGTCTTTTTTTTCACCCCCTTATTTCAGCACTTTGAATATATCATGTTGTTCCCTTCTGGCCTGCAAAGTTTCCACTGAAAAATCTACTGATAGTCTTATGGGAGTTCCCTTAAATGTAACAAGTTGCTTTTCTCCTATCTCTTTGTCTTTAACTTTTGACATTCTATTTATAATGTATTTTGGCATTGGCCTGTTTACATTCATGTTATTTGGAACTCTCGGGCTTCCTAGATCCGGATGTCTGTTTTTTTCCCCAGGTTAGAAACATTTTCAGCCATTATTTTTTCAAATAAGTTTTCTACTCATTTCTCTCTCTCTCTTTCTCTCTCTCTGTCTCTGTCTCTCTCTCTCCCCTCCTTCTGGGACTCCTGTAGTGCAAATCTTAATCTGTTTCATGTTGTCTCATAAGTTAGCTATCTTCATTTTTTTTTCATTATTTTTTTTCTCTATGATGCTCTGTTTGGCTGAGTTCCTCTGCTCTTTCTTCAAGTTCTATTATCATTTATTCTGCTTTGCCTCATTTGTTGTTGAACCTCTCTACAGTATTTCTCAATCCACTTATTCCTTTTCATCCTATTATTTAAAATAAAAATTAAGAAGATTCTCAAATTGCTTTAATTGGTAATACACTCTTCAGGATAGCTTCTTCTTCCTTTTAACTTACCTCTTTTATTTTTTGAGCATGTTTTTTCTGACTGAGCAAAATTTTCCAGGCTTATTTTTTAGTTTCCCTCTCCTCCCCTTGGTTTCTTTCACTGGGAATGGTATATGGAAACCAAGATCTGAACATTCATTGTTCTCATTGCTACTGAAATGTAATTATTTCCAGTGATTTCAGTGAAGAGAGCTAGGAAATAAGCATACACACACACACACACACACACACACACACACCCCTATACTTATTTGTAAACCCATCCTCATATCCATATTTAAACAGAAGAATATGGATATATTTTTTAAAGCATGACATTACACCATTATCTTTAATTCTAATCCAATATCCTGGGTTCATTCTAATTGTCCCCCTTTCCATTTTTGTAACTCCCAAATTCAACGATGAGGTACTTGATTCCCGTTAACCACAATCTACCAACCAGTTTAGAAATGGGGTTAAGGGGCGCCTGGGTGGCGCAGTCGGTTGAGCATCCGACTTCAGCCAGGTCACGATCTCGCGGTCCGTGAGTTCGAGCCCCGCGTCGGGCTCTGGGCTGATGGCTCAGAGCCTGGAGCCTGTTTCTGATTCTGTGTCTCCCTCTCTCTCTGCCCTTCCCCCGTTCATGCTCTGTCTCTCTCTGTCCCAAAAATGAATAAACGTTGAAAAAAAAAATTTAGAAATGGGGTTAATTGCATCAGGGTCTTATCTTCCTGTGGGCCCCACTGATGCCAATTTGACAGGAAAGAAGAAAGAAAGGAAAGGAAGGAAGAAAGAAAGAAGTTCTGTATTTTTTATGGTATTTTTCTATGTATGCCCTTTTTGTCTCTGGGGAGAGATTTTTATTACAAAAATTAAGTATTAAAAAAATTTTTTTTAATCTTTGAGAGAGAGACAGAGTGTGAGCAGGGATGGAGCAGAGAGAGATGGAGACGCAGAATCTGAAGCAGGCTCCAAGCCCTGAGCTATCAGTGCAGAGCTCAATGCGGGGCTCAAACTCACAAACCATAAGATCATGACCTGAGCTGGAGTCGGACGCTCAACCGAGCCACTCAGGTGCCCCCCAAATTAAATCTTATACTTCATTGTGTCTCTCCAAAATATCTACCACAGTGTCTTACCCAAAATTTGAAAGTGGAAAACTATGGGCTAATTCTACCAATACACCTGGTTTATTTAACTGATGCATATTTAAGGGCGCCTGGGTGGCTCAATCAGTTAAGCATCCAACTCCGGCTCAGGTCACGATCTCGCAGTTCATGAATTTGAGCCCCACATTGGCTGTGCACTGACAGTGTGAAACCTGCCTGAGATTCTCTCACGCTCCTCTCTCTCTGCCCCTCCCCAACTCACTCACATGCTAGAAATAAATAAATAAACTTTAAAAAATAAATTTATTTCCAAAGTTTATTTTAATGGATATTTGACACATGTTTTTTCAATTTCTTACTTCTTTTAAAACTCAGACATTATGACATCAGTGGACCTATCTCTACTCCTACATGAGGGGGGAGAAAAACCAGTTGATTGACTACTGCTATCTGTCTATGGAACACTTACTAAGACTTCAGGAGAAATACCTGCCATACTTCATCTCATTGACTACTTAGCACCCAAAGGAGTATGAGTTTATATCCTCACACATAAGAGGCCCTGGCTGAAAATTTGAATATCTGCTAGTTGATTGATTACCCAAGGTCAAGTTTAGAGCCCCAAATCAACTGAATCAACCTTTTCTAATAAAGCTCTCACCGTTTATCTTTGCTATTTACTTCTCTACATCTCCCAGCTTAGCCTAAATTCAGAAACCTGGTCACTGCCATCTATGAATTATAGTAATTTGACCAGAGAATATTACTTGCAATCCCTGAGAAGAGGAGGAGAGAGTGCCAGAACCATTAGTTTCAGGGGAATAAAAATTGCTCATTCATAATTTTGTGTGTGTGGTCTATGAGCTGTAAAGACCACTTAAGGTCACTGCTTCATACAGTATTAGGTAAACATTTAAGAGGTAAATACTTTTATCCATCTTTGCTTCCAGCAAAGAAATAGACCATGAAAACTCCAGAGGGCTGACTTGATATATGTTTTCACTCTATTATTTTTCCTGAGCTAAGTTCTCAGTAATGTTCTCTGTAGATGCAGGTAACTGGACCATGCTCAGTGTGAGGGAAGAAAGGCAGATGTATGTGTGAAGCTATTTTATATATAATTTTTATTTATATGTTTTATACATATAAATGATTATATATATAATGAAATCTATAATTACATATATATATATAGAGAGAGAGAGAGAGACAGAAAAAGAGACAGAGAAAGACAAATCTCTGTCCATGAGAAGAATTTAATCCCTTAGAAAATAAATATGTCTGTTAAATTTGTGAATTTATAGGCCAGTTGGAAATAAGTGAGAAAACAGTTATCAAAATAGTTATTAAAGGGCACCCGGGTGGCTCAGTCAGTTAAGCGTCCCACTTCGGCTCAGGCCATGATCTTGTGGTTCATGGGTTCAGGCCCTGCATTGGGCTCTGTGCTGACAGCTCAGAGCCTGGAGCCTGCTTCAGATTGTATCTCCCTCTCTCTCTGCCCCTCCCCCTGCTCACCCTCTCTCTCTCTGTCTCAAAAATAAACATTAAATTTTTTTTAAATATTATAATCTCTTATATTAATACATGATAATTGACATTGTTTAGTGGCTATATACCATATCTAATACCTATAGTTATTTCTTTGCAAATTGTAGATAATTGTCACAGTTTTTACTTATATTTGCCCATATGTTAGTGGGATGTCAGTTGATGGTATGTTAACTTGATATATCTCAATTGATGGTAACTCTACCTTGAAAAATGAAAATGACACTCTATTGATAGTGAGGCTGAGGATTTTTTATGTTTATTTTTATCTCCCCTGTGATTATTCATTCATATCACTGAGATGTTAATGAGTTTTGTGGATCCATTATATATTAAGATGATAAAACATTTGTCTTATTGTTGTAATTATTGCTCCTAGGTTATTCTTTATTTTCTTTCTTTATCTTTTTTAATGTTTATTTGTTTTTGAGAGACAGACAAAGCACGAGAAGGGAAGGGGCAGAGAGAGAGGGAGACACAGAATCCAAAGCAGGCTTCAGGCTCTGAGCTGTCAGCACAGAGCCTGATGCAGGGCCTGAACCCATGAACTGCAAGATCATGACCTGAGCCTAAGTCAGATGCTCAACCGACTGAGCCACCCAGGGTCCCCATTATTCTTTATTTTATTTACAGTTTTCATGTACAAAATTTTGACCCAAATTGTTAACTTTTCTCCTTTTGATTTATTCCTTCACTTCTATAGTTTGAACACTTTTTCTTCTTCCTGAATTGGGAGTAGTAAAACATGTTTCTATCAAGTATTTACTAGATGGTGGTAATTATGATAGCTTTTGGTTATTCATGGGCAACCAAGGCAAGAACCTTCTATCAAGAGGCTCCCATCAATATAACATTGATAGACATGTCAACAATTAACTTTATTTTCCTTTTTCCTCTGTCCTCTACCATGTAGGCCACAGAGGACTTATATATAAGCAGGGTTTGAGAGGTTAGTTATGGATGACAATGAAAAAAACCAAAATACTATTTTCCCCATCACTCACTCAATGACTGATTCCAAATTGAAATTAATGAAGAATGTTTTCTTACTAATTTAATAGAGTCTTAGTATAGATCTCAGAAGAGCAAACTCTTAAACGTGCTTCTTACACAGATGGACACACAGACACAAAAACACACATCCTCACATTGTGTCTTAACAACTGTCAGGAAAGTGTTGAAGGTGAAAAAGAGGAAACCAGGGACATGTCTCTGCCCATTAATGAAATTAGAGGCTTTACTTTTCCTGAGAGAGTGTGATTTAAGGGCTAATCAGCACCATGGTCCTTGCACATTATCTAAGAAAGTAGAAATTACTGGCTACTGAATCTGTGCTTGGAAGCTCCAGGGGGAATCTCTGCAGGCCCTCTGATAACTTTTTATGCCGTGCTCGAATATTCCTCCCCATGTAATTGGGTTTGTTTGCTATATATAAAAAGCAGCCGCTGGCTAATCGTCTGATTCTTTCTGTACGTGTTTGAGTAGGACAGTTTACTTGTGCAGATTAAGCATCGTGTGTTCAGTTTTTCTCCACTCCACTGGCAAGGACTCTAACTGCTCTATTTGCTTTGCACATTCGCATTAAATTATTCAATGGCACTCACATTCATATGTCTTTAGAACATTGGCTCCAAATGAGTCATATTCACAAGAAAGGTTTTATTTTTAGGCTATTGAAATCAGAAACAGTATCATGGAGAAAATGATTCTAAAAGTAGATTTTAGTTCATTCATGTAGGGCACAACAAACTCTTCTCTAAGTTCTGTAAGTTGATTTCTCTTCAATATCAAGGCAACCTTTTCTGAGGAATAAAAAAGCCATTTCTCACTTTCATTGAGGCCAAAGATGAGGGCAGAAAAAAGAACACGAGGGGCAAGGATATCTGAATGCCCTCAATGTTTCTTTCCTTTGGGAATATCTACATGAAATTGCCAGTGTAACCTCTGTCCCTCTTGAAGCAGGCACAGAGAACTCTGAATGAGAATCTTATAAATATCCCATTTGTTCGTACATATTATACTGGGGAATATCCATCACATTAATCCATGTGGGAAGGAGAGTATTACATAAGTCTTATGGACACTATGGATAAAGAATTAAATTAGAAAATGTAATCAAATGTGTGTGTATGTGCATGCACACATGTAACTGACATGAATACAATGGCTGTTACGGGAATCTGGCAAATATTTTTTGTTGCTTGTTGTTGTGCCATGGGACATGTCCCTGATTTTACATGTGTTGCCCACTGGCGTGCAAGGAATGAGCATGAAAGAAGTTCTTCCATTTAAGGTCTCCCAATAGGTAATTGCCTTTTTGAGCCAAAAGTAATTAGGTTACTTTGTCCACCTGTGGAAATCTTTGGTCCACATGGCCAAATGAGTTTTCTCATTCACATACATTCTTCATTCTCAAAACAAAACAAAAGAAAAATAGAAAAAAAATGCATTGGTGAAAACATGTAGAGCCTCTCCAAATTTCAGAAAGGTAAGAGAGGGAAATTTTACAATTTTTTTTTCATCATCACTTCCACGTCTTTCCAAGTATTTCTTTTTACGAAACCAGTCATTGTCTTCTTTTCTAGTCAGTTTTCTGATCTGTATTTCTTTTTTTTTAAATGAGATGTTTATTTTTTTTAATGTTTGTTTTTTTGAGAGACAGAGTGCGAGTGGGGGAGGAACAGAGAGAGAGGGAGACACAGAATCTGAAGCAGGTTCCAGGCTCTGAGCTGTCAGCACAGAGACTGATGTGGGGCTCGAACTCACAAACCATGAGATCATTATCTGAGCAGGAGCTGGATGCTTAACCAACTGAGCCACCCAGATGCCCCTGATTTGCATTTCTATTTTGTAATCAAATTACCCAGTATTGAATAATAGAGTGTAAGGATAGCTCTGCTATCCTAGACTCAGTGATAGGAAATCAGTTCTTTTTTCTCCTTTCATGTCCTGAAATCATCTTCACCCACCAGCCATAAATATATTAGCAGTATACACAGTGATGATCTGGTTGTAAGAAAACTATAATATAATAAAAAATAAACAAGGGTTTGGATTGAGAAATACTAAATTCTTAGTCCCAGACCCAGTCCTATATTTAGAAGTTCTATTATTGTGGTTAGTCATTTGACCTACCTAGTTAATCATTTGATCTTCCTGAATCTTAATTTTCATTTTCATAAACTATTCTAGCCATTTGACAATGAATGAAATGGTATAAATAAAACCACCTTTTAAGTTGCAGTTTTGTTTCAAATCTGGAATCTGAATTCTTATGTGTACATGGCTATTGCTACCTGGTAAGAGGTGAAGAATTAGAAGGCAGCCCGAAGTAATGAACCTTAAAGTGACTGAAATGGGAAGAATTTAAGTCTAGGAGAGCATTGAACAAACAGCATGAGGAGAGTTGAATAAAAACTCAGACCAAAAAGGACTTAGGAGCTAATCTGGACTAAGCCAAAAACTAGAAACATTATGGAAAATAGAGATAGAATGAGTAGAAATAATTTTAGTATTATTATCTTAAGAAAGAGTCATGTCTTACTGGATTTAACTTAGCCCCTCCCCCCTTTTTTTGCAAGCATACTTCCATATAGTGCAGGAGGTGAAATATAAATGTTTGTAATGCTCAATTTATCATTTTAATTTAGAGGTGCCTGGCGGGGCGCACAGTTGGTTGTAACTCTTGATTTTAGGTCAGGTCATGATCTCACAGATGTGAGATTGAGCCCCTCATTGGGCTCTGCACTGAGCGTGGAGCCTGCTGGGGTATCTTCTTTGTCTCCTCTCTCTTGCTCATGTGTGCTTTCTCTCTCTCAAAATAACTTTTAAAAAATTAAATTAAATTAAAATATGACTTTAATTTAAAGCACTTCCAAGACTCAAAAGCTCAAACTAAAAGAAAAAATACCAAGACAATAGAAACCCAATTACAAATGAAAAATAACATAATAAAGTTCATTCAGCTCAACTCAAAGCCCTAAGACTTATGCCTACATTACCTAAATAAGTGTCTTGATTCTAAGTTTGAGAGCAAAGAGCAGACATAAGGAAAAACTCATCTTTCCTCTACAGGTGAATTTTATTTCAAATGTACCATTTCACATCCATCAACGTTTCTTTAAATCAACTAGTTTTCACACAGGTAAAAGAGCAACTAATGAGTTAATGTCAAGGAAGGTGGTTACAATTTAAAAGGCATTAAGGAAACTGAATGAATATTTCCAATTTTCAGGAAAAATAAAGTGATTGAATATCCATGTGTTTGTTACAGTTATTTTGAACAATGACCTAATCTCTCTTTGTTCAAAAGTATGGAACATTAAACAGTGGTTGGATTTATTAAATAGAAAGAGTAGATACTATATAGCTGAAGCAATTCATTGTATATCCACAGGGCAGTTTTTCTTTGAGAATGTGAGAGAGAAAGAGAAGGGGGGAGGGGCGAGAAGGGAGAGAGAATGCACTGTGTAATACTCTTTCATTCTAATGCCAAAGCCATTAACGTAGGGAAACAATGTGTTAACTCACTGACATTCTTAGTTTATTTGCAAATTAGGTTTCCCAGGAGACTTTATTGAGAAGGATATATTTATTATATTGTTGGGGTAAAAATCATTCTGCAGAAAATATGGGTAGTGTGGTTGATGAAGAAACTACAGAGTACATTCTTTTTACCCTTTATTTTTCTTTTCTGTGGTTTTCGCTTTTCTCTCTTATTGTCATCATTGATATCAAAGTATACGGAAGAGTATTAAAACTCTGCTAACATTTGAAGCTGTGATGCTTTTGGAAATGGTGTTAAAGCTGGTGAGTGATGAGGATTGTAATTTCTAATATCAATTGACACTTTCTCCTCCACCTTTCATGCATTCAAAGAGCTCTGGGCTCTAATCTGCTCTTAGCTATTGTTGAAGGCTGTCATTAAAAATAGCAGCTGATACTCATATAGCCCTCAGCAGGGTTTGGCCTTCATTGGGTAACAAGTGGAAATAGACCAATAGGCCCTAAGCAAGAAGCACAGTTTAGGTTTTAGAAAACCATTTGAAAGTGACTCAGGTTAGTTAAAGAGGATTCATCCTCTAAAAAAAGAATGTTCACTGAACACATGATAATTCAAAGTATGGTATAGTTAGGACACTGTTCTGAGTCCTGTGAAATTGTATTTACAAAAGGGACATGGATCCTTCATTCATAGGGAGAATAAAAGTGATCAAATGTATTAAGAAATTAATCCCAATGATTTCTTTCCCACTGTGGTGGTATTTTCTATGGAGAAGCACAGAACATTAGGCTTTGACCTAATTGAGAATGATGGCAGTTATCAGAGTGGTCTTACCTTGGGAAGTAAAGTAGACATCACATGAAAGAAAACGAACAGTGATAGTTCAGAAACACACCTGTTAGGGGTAAATTGTATCTCCAAAAGGGTATGCTGAAATTCCATGTTTTAGTACCTCAGAATATGACTTTTATTTGGAAATAGAGTTGTTGATGTAATTAGTTAATAGGAAGTGATATGGGAGGTTTGATCCCTAATCCAATATGACTGGTGTCTGTATGAGAAGAAGGAAATACGGACACAGATATGCACAAAAGCAAAACAATGTGGAGACACACAGGGAGAATATGACCATGAGAAGATGAAGGCAAAGATTACAATTATGCTGCCATATACTATGGAATCCCTAGTGTTAATAGAAGCTGGAAGAGGCAAGGACAGATCCTCCCTTGGAGGTTTCAAAAGGAACATGACTCTACCAACACCTTGATTTCAGAATTGTAGGCTCCAAAACTATAAAAGAATAAATTTATCATGTTTTAAGCCACACAGTTTGTGGTACTCTATTATGGCAGTCTCAGGAAACTAAGGACACTTTATAGTACGACATTAGCTTTCTGATATCAAATTCCTGTACTGGATCCTGAGAATATATAAATGATAAAAAATAAACAAACAAAACAAAACAAAACTCCTGAGTTCATATCAGAGAAAATAAACATGCTATTGCAGGAAACAGATATTTTACATAAAAATTTTCACAAAGTATTCATTTGTGGCAAGTGCTAATATAGATGGTTATTGAGCCCCTCAAAACATATACTTGGAGGTATAACCTTGTTCATGAAAAAATGGATGATTTTACCTGAAGAAGTGACTTTTAGGGGTGCCTGGGTGACTCATTTGGTTGAGTGTCCAACTTGTGATTTCATCTCAGGTCAGGATCCCAGGGTGGTGGTAGGAGCCCTGCATCAGGCTCTATGCTGAGTGTGGAACCTGCTTGAGATTCTCCCTCTCTCTCTTTCTCTGCCCCTCTCCCCTGCTAAGGTGCTCTTTCTTTCTTAAAAAAAAATTGGAAAAGTGACTTTTATTTTTTTTTACATATTTATTTATTTATTTTTGAGAGAGAGAATGTGAGTGGAAGAAAGGCAAAGAGAGAGGGAGACAGAGAATCCCAAGCAGGCTCTATGCTACCAGCACAGAGCCCAACGCAAATCTCAAACTCACAAACTGTGGGATCATGACTTGAGCCAAAATCAAGAGTCAGACATTTAAAGACACTTAACCAACTGAGCCACCCAGGCACCCCAGAAGATGTGTCTTTTAAATTGACACCTTAAAAGCCCCACTAGAGGCTTTATTCTTTGCATTATTGAGCCTGTCTGAGTAGAATGACAAGAATGGAAATGAGATCCTGATAGCTATGTTTTCTCAATAAGTATTCATGGAGAAAATTAGGAAGGAAAGAAGCAAAGAAGAAGAGAAAGACAAACTGCTAAGGCAATAAATGTGTGTGTCAAACTAAAACAAAAGAAAGATACTTTCTCATTGGCATAGGAACAATACTGAATTTTATTTTACATATGTATTTATATCACATATATTTACATATCAGAGATAGAAAGGTTAAACACTTTCATTCCAATAAATGTTGAAGATACAGTAATTTCCATTAGGACTTTCTTGAATTCTCACTGTAGGTTTCCAGGCACATATATATTATATTGACTTTGTGGGATGAGTTACTCATTAGTCAGAAGAAATTTTCTTTTTCATGTAAATGGTGTCAGAAATTTTCTCTTTATCAATGACCAAATTGTGTTTTGATACATCTTTCAAATTAGGTTGTTAATCTTAATAGTCTAATAGTCCAGGGTTAGCTCCCAGGAGCAAACTAATAAAATTGAATTTTTGAAACTTACACAATAAAAAGAATTAGAGCCTGTTGAATAGTTATTCCATTTGTATCTGTTCAGTAATTCAGCAAAAATTATGAAGTGTCTTCTCTGTATCACTTTATTTTATTAGGCATATTTGAAGGTATTAAAGATATAAAAATGATAGAGGAGATTAAAAAACAGGCTCACAACACAACGTGCACATTACATGGCTAATAATATATAGATGAAGAAAGTATTTGGGAATCACAGTGGAAACATGCCAACTACCTGGGAAATGCAGGAAAAGCATCATCTCAGGGTGACATTTAAACTGGTCTGAAGAGTGAGAAGGTGCCGAACAAAAAAATAAATAAATGGGTAAACTTACTATAGCAAAAGGAAAAACTATTCTAGGCTTAGGCATATTTTCAGATCACTAGTGTGGTAGATTTTAATTCATCAATAGAGATAATAATTCCACTCTAATGAATTTTACAATGCATGAAAACTTTTCTATTCTGATACAATGGTTCTTAAACTGAATATGTATGGAGCAGTTATCTTCTACTCCAGGAAAGGAAGGTTTTATGTCCATTCTGTCCATACCCCTTCAAAAGTAGATATTGAGTACTGACCATGTTTTTAGTTCTGGGCTTGAAAATGTGAATGATTTCAGAGTATGACTGACAGTCTTTCAGGAACATTTCTTTTTTCAAATATAATACTCTGAATGAAGCCATATATATAATAGCAGATAGAGACAGTATTATTTTATACATTCAGCCATTTAACAGTATGCATATGGTGACATTTTCTGTATCTCAGAGTAAAATACTGACTATTTAGTGGAAGATGGCTAAGTAGAAAAGGTCAGATTATTAAGTAAAAATTAGGGAGTCAAGAAGGCTGAAGATCACAAGAGGACAACTTTAGGAAATCATGTCAAGCTATAATGAACTAATATAGGAAAATCATGTAATGCCAAGAATCCATGAGACTGATACCTTCTATGCATCATAAATTAGTTTCTGGAGAACAATAATATGATTATAAAATATCCAACTTTTAAGACAGCATATTTTTAATCTATATTCTTATTTCCTATATTTTTTATTATTACTGTTTCATGATTAACAGAATTTATATATGGTCTTACATTGTCTTGGCAATTCTTACATATATACGAGGTGTGGCAAGTAGTACCAGGGTATTTATATATTGGTATAGTATACATTATACAAAATGTAGTAATATCAGTAATTCTTAATTTAATTGATTTAGTTGTTGATTTAATTTCTGTTCCTGAATAGCCCTAGTAGAACAAACACTTAAAATACAAAATAAAGAAAACTTTAGTATTTATTATTTTAATAGTACTCTTATATATCCCTGGATAAACATATAATATTAAATATATATCTCTGGATAAACATAAATTAGACCTCAGTTTTCCTGTTTTAACATATAGAATTGGATTTGAAAGTGTAAAATTTTTATTTTGCTACTGCTATTAATCTGCCAATTTACAATACAACTGAAAGGTAACAGCGGCAACATCTACCTTTTGAATATATGTTGCAACCTTTAGTAGATAGAAGCATTCAATAATTGAAGATTACCTGGTTTTCAAAACATAAAGCTTCCAGGACCGTGAGAGTTCTGCTGTACCAGACTTCAGAAGTATTTATCTATTCCGTAATTATCTACCATATTCAGAACACAATAATGATGTTGCAAGAGTATGGAGGGAACACTGTATGTGTTCTATTAAAAATATCCTACTTTAGGGGTGCCTGGGTGGCCCAGTGGGTTAGGGGCTCCACTCTTGATTTTGACTCAAGTCATGATCTCCTGGTGTGTGAATTTGAGCCCCATGTTAGGCAGCGTGCTAATGGCACAGAGCCTGTTTGAGATTCTCTCTCTCCCTCTCTCTGCCCCTCCCCTGCTCATGCTCTCTCTCTCTCAAAATAAGTAAATCAATTTAAAATTTTTTAAGTATTCTACTTTATAATCACTTTGAACTTGTTCAGTAAAAATGACATGCACATACAAAATGATAGGTTTTTTTAAGTTTATTTATTTATTTTGAGAGAGCAAGAGCATGCACAGTGGAGGGGCAGAAGGACAGGGAAAGAGAGAATCCCAAGCAGGCTCCATGCTGTCAGTGCAGAGCCCAACCTGGGGCTCAATCTCATGCATAGTGAGATCATGACCTGAACTGAAATCAAGAGTCAGATGCTTAACCAACTATGCCACCTAGGCATCCCCCAAAATGAGAGTTTTTATGGTATGCGTTTATGAACTATAATATAAGTATTTACCTAAATATTTTTTCTACAAGTATGTGACTACAGATTTCCTAGGTTTAGATATTGCATATTATGTATCAATGTACCAAAAGTATTTAACATGAACTTGACATGGAAGAAGCACTTAATAAACTTGAATGATTAAGTAAATACATGTATATATTTATTGGCAGGCAAAGATTACATTAAGGAACTAGTTATGGAATTAGAGGGAAGAGAGAATATTCTGATAAATGCTTATAAAGATGATTGCAAATGACTTAAATATAGGAAAGTTGAAGGAGTTGTACACAATATTCAGGTAAACTTTCAGGTATTTAGAATCAGTACAAGATAGTAACAATCTGTGAGGAGTGGGGGATGGTGATAAGAGAGAACCACCTCTGTCACTATGCGCTAAATAGCAGGTACTCCAGGGTACTAAACAGAGCCTGGGAGAAGAGCATGAGGACAGAGAAAATCACTCCAGGCACTCTCTAACTTACACTAAGACCTAGCCCATGGTAGCCCAGGGCTGAGAAGAGTTGGCAGAGTTTAGAGAACAGCCTGAGGTACAGGATACACAGGGTCAACTGAATGCCAAAGGTAGAGAACATGAAAGGAGACAAAACCTCTAAGCACTCAGATGCCAACCCCTGCTAAACGGAAGGTTGAGATTCTACCCTCAAATCATTTGAATTATTTGTTGAATTGAACCTAATTAATGAGAGAACAGAGACTAGATCAAGCCAACCATACAGTAACTCAAAGACCAGACCAAGCTCAACAATAGACTAGATCGACTCAGTAGCCTCTTCTCAGGGTGAGTAGCCTCTATAACAGGGTGAACAAAAGATCTCTGAACTTGTATAGACACAATATTATTTACTTAGTTCTTTCCAATTCTTTTCCACGTAATGCCTCTATGCAATCAAATTATGAGATAATTAAAAAAAAAAAAAAGATGTGAACCTTCATCAAAGTAGAAGCAGCCCAAATGTTGAAATTATCCAAGAGGAACATTAAAATGATAATAATATAATAAAAGATCTAACAAAAATATGTACAACATGAATGATAAAATGAGTAATTTCAGCTAAAAATGTAAAACTAAAAAATGGCAAAAGAGATGAAGAATAATTTTAATGGGCTTGAATGTATATAGCACTTGAAAGAATCAGTAAATGCAAAGATAAAGCAGTGAAAAGTATCCAAAAAAAAGGAAAAAGGAAAACAGATATAATATTTTTGATAAACAAATAAATTGGCCCAAAATTTTCATAACTAAAGACCCAGAATGAGAAGGAGAGGCAATGGGATGAAAAAAATACCACAGGAAATATTGGTTGAAAAGCAAACAACACACACCCACACCCACACCCACATACACTGAAGAGAAAATCTTGGAGGTGTTCAGAGAAAAAGACATATATACAAGAAACAAAATAAATGTCTGAGTTGTCACAAGAGGTGATAAAAAACATAAGGACAGAAGACAAATGAAAAGCATCTTGAAGTGGTGCAAAAAATTAAGGAGGAGAAGAAGGAGGATAGAGGAGGAGGAAGAAGAAGAAGAGGTGGAGAATTTACATATCTGGTTTCAAAACTTACAATTGTTAAAATAAAATAAAATGGAGGCCAGGCTTGAAAATCCCCAAGCAGACAATATTAAGTAAGCCCTACAAGCAAACTAAGCTTATCATATTTCATGAACATAAATGAGACTTAGGTTAGTTTATTTTTGGAAATAGCTCTGATAATTACAAAATAAGTCCTCTTCCTAAAATGGTGCAAGATAATCACTTTAACCAATCTGTTGCCATCTGGAAAACCCTACTGTAATAACCAATCATTGTAAAGGTTAAACAACTTTCTCATTTTCATTTTATAAGCCATCCTGTAACATCAGGCTCTGATCTTCATACCAGTTTTGGATTTGAAGACTCAGTTTGCACAGTGTTTTTTGCATACAACAAACTCTTACTAAATACTATTTTACTGATCTGGTTTTAATTTTTACTATTCTTGTATTTTTTACCCTATAAAGACAATGTGATATTGGCATAAAGGTAGATACATAAATCAATGAAACAGAATTGGGAGACCAGAATAAAGTATTTGTATTTAGGGTCAATTGATTTTTGACAAAGATCTTAAGACAATTTAATGGAAGACAAGTCTTTTCAACAAAAAAATATTTACCCAAATGTATATCTATATGCAAAAAGATGAAATTAAAGCCTTACCTTACATTACACATAAATATTAATTCAAAGTGGACCACTGATTAAATGAAGAGTTAATAAGATAAAATGTCTAAAAGAATACAAAAGAGAAAATCTTTAGTAGCTTGGATTTGATGGAGTTTTTAAGTACAATTCCAAAAGAAAATCCATAAGAGAATAAATCCATAAAAGATTTTATCAGAAGATACCATTAGGAAAAGAAAGGCAAGCCACAAATTGGGAGAGATTATTTGCAAATCATATATCTGATAAAGGACTTGCATTGAGAATACATAAATATTTTTTAAAGTCTAATAATATGACAAAAATTCAAATTCAAAATTGGCAAAGATTTGTCTAATTTCAACAATGAAATTATAGGAATATATATTAAGCACATTAACAGGTATGCAATATTTTTAGTAACATGGAAATGGAAGTTAAAGCAACAATGAGATGCCACCTCACACCCAACTAGAATAGATATACTCAAAAATATAGACAAGAAGAAGAATTGGGAAGAATGTAGAAAAACTACAACCCTCACAGATTGATGGTTAAATGTTCAAATGGGAATGCTAAATGTGGAACCTGGCATCCATAAAAAAATTAAACACAAACATATTATATGACCCAGTAATTCCACACCTGGGAATCTACTCAAGATAAATTAAATATATACCCACACAAAGATATTTATAGGAGTGTTATTCATAATAGCCCCAAATTAGAACAAATCCAAATGTCAATCATATGATGAATGCATAAACAAAATGTTTTATATTAATATAATTGAATACAATATACCAAAAAGAGGACCAAGCTATTGACATGTACAACAGGGATGTACTGCAAAGTCATTATGCCAAGTGAAAAAAGCCAGGGGTAGAAGACCACAGATTACATCATCTCATTTTTATGGAATGAACAGAAAAAGCAAATTTGTATGTAGAGAGGAAGCAGATAGGTGGTTTTCTACAGCTAGAGATGGAGACAAGGATTAACTGCAAATGAGCACTAAACATTTTTTTGATGTTGTATCTGCCATGTTTATTGGAGTGGGAGTGGCAGAATATGTGTTGGCTTTTGTGATTTTTTTTCCTATATGCAATATGAAGCATTTGAAGTAAATGGCTTTTACTTCTAGAAATGGCACTCTATTTCTGAAGCATGATTCCCACATTTCTCAGGCTAAGGATTATTAGAATTGCATTTGTGTGATTCCTTGGCTTTCTACTACCTTCCAGATCTCTCTTTCCATGCTGAAATTCTTTTAAAAAGCATCCAATAGTATACTCACTGCAACATATATCAGTATGAGGTCATTTGCATTTTTTTCAAAAACATCTCATCTTATTTGTGAAGCAGATTTCTTTCAACATATCAAAGCATATACTCTCTCTGAATCCATCTGAGCCCTTTTTAAATCATCCTTCTAAGCAAAATACTTTCATTTAAAAAAAATGAACATTTCCTGTACCCAAGTTAACTTCTTGTGTTGAGCCGAAGCAATATAAAATATCAGCTCAAGTGGGAAATGCGGGGAGGAATTATAAGGAAAAGCTAGGAAGATTGAATGGGAAATGACTCTAAAGTCTGATGTGTGGCATTAATGATGTAGCTCACTGAAGTTGAGAGGAGAAGCTAGTTTTTTGCCTCTTGCATCAGGGAAACTAGTGATGCCTTCTATGTTTAAGCTGTGAAAAATTTAAACACAGCCTCTAAATTTTGCTATGAATATTACCTTTTAATTACTTAAATGAAACATATATAATTTTATTGCCGACATGAAAATTGCAATTCATCCTCATGATATCCATTACCGCCACCATCACCACCAACTACTATGCTCATGCTTTCACCATGTTTATTGGAAAGGTTAAACGCTTTGTTATTACTTTATGTAGATGACAGATAGTGACAACAGTTTTTTTTAATCTTGCTTGTCCAATGAACAAAGAAAATCAATCTGATCTCAAAGTCTGATTAGTCTGCAATGTATAGACAGCATTTTTATACACGATTGGCAATAATCAATCTTAATTGATTGGCAATTAATTGGCAATAATGAAGATCTTAGACATGGTATGAGGTTTTGAAGAAGCAGAACTTCCTCTGGGTTGAAATAGTAAAAAACAAAACAACAAAACAACAACAACAACAACAAAAACCCACAACAACAAAAACCCATGTGGTAGAATACCTAGGCAAGCAAAGAAATATGAAATGGAGAGAGACCTAGGTAGGGATGTGTAAGGAATATTACAATATCCATGCAGTGATTAAACAGCACACTAATGATAGTGTTCTACACTGTCACCCGTAACCTACCAGACTCTGAAAGTAGTGAGGAGAGAGAAGTATTGGAGAGATGATTAGAATCACAAAGATGTGGAATGTGTGGGAAAGGAGACATGTTGGTCAAAGGGCACAAACCTTCAGTCATAACAAATTCTGGGAACCAAACATACAGCATGGTTGATGAAGTTTTGGGTGGTGGTGGGGTTCAGTGCTTATGGACAAGAAAGAATTCTTGAAGATGTCTTTGGTGCAAAAAGGTGATTTTATTAAAGCACGGGACAGGACCCATGGACAGAAAGAGCTGCACTGGGGTTGTGAAGTGCGTGTAGTTATATACCATGGGACTGGGGGAGGTAAAGTCAAGAGGAAGTTTCTTAAAGGGATTTTCCATATGCTAAGTACTCACAAATTACTGGAGGCCTAGCTATTGTCAAGCTAAGGTAAGCATTAACATTAAGACAGTAGGGAGTTCCTGGAGAAATGTTTTACTCTGCCAGCCTCAAGTATTTGTCAATGGGCTGCAGGTTATCAGGAAATTCAATTTTATCTGTCATTTCTTTCTTGCCTTTGTTCCCACATCACTATGGAGGGGAGGGTGATGTTGGGGCTCTAGGAAACCAAGTCTATAGGTTTCTGGAGATTAGGCTATTAATAAGATTGCCTTTTTCTTATAATTTACTAAGATATTTGTAAACTGATGGAGACTCTAATCAGTTTAACCATTAGTTTTCTGTCCTGTCCTTTATCCTTGGGCAGCCTGGAGTTCCTGAGGACTATCACACATATCCCACCTGGAAGCAGGGAGAGGGAGGTTGCTAGACTGTACTTTGCTGTCAGCCTGCCTTATGCTCCCTCATCATGGTAACTATAGGTAATAGCAATGTACTGTGTACTTAAAATTTGCTGAGAGTAGATCTCAAGTATTCTCACCACACATACAAGAAAAGGCAATTATGGGAAGTGACAGGTATATTAATTAGCCTGATTTCATAATAAATACAGCAAAATATCACATTGCACACCTTAAATATGTATAATTTTTGTCAATTATACCCCAATAAGTCTAGGGAAAAAAAGAATCACAAGTAAATGTATTCAAAGATAATTACTTTGGGAATGTCTTCACACAGTTAATTTTGTTGGGAAAATAAGTAAAGTTCTGCACCATAAGATGGCCCATGGGACTAAAACAAGCTCTAGTTTCTAGCTTAGAGACCCCTCTTTCAGGTTCTTTTTCCTGCCCTGCTTGCCAGTGCGCCAAATTACTACTAATGAGGAATGCGCAAGTAACAGACTATAAATTGTCTCCCTTGCTTGCGCTCTTGGCTCAGATCTTTGGAGAAATGGTCTCCTCTGAGCCTGTGGGTGTTAAATAAATCTCCGATCCACCAAGACCTCCGAGTGCTGCTTGGTTTTTCAGCCAGCGCTCCAGCCTGGTTCCGTAACAATTTAACTAAAATTCATAGTTGGTCATAATGATTTACTGGCAGTTTATTACAAATTCCAAAATAAGCTACTTTTATTTTTAAAATATTTTACAAACAAGAAGCAACCTGAATCTTTGACGACATCCCCATTATGTAAATTCTAGTAATATCAGCAGTAGTTATCACTGAAAATATATCACATGAAAATCTTATGTTAACAAGTTCTATTACTTATATTCCAGGAATTTCATCTGTCAGTTTCCTCATCTTTCAAATGAGAATCATGATCTAAACTATATTGTGAATGTTGTATGTCGTAGGGGGGAAAACATAAACCTTTTCTTCTACCCATTTTGGGTTCTTTCCTTGGGGTCCTATAAATTAAAGTTCAAAAGGCAGATTAACAAGGGAAAAAAGTTAACATGCTCATCATGTATATATATATATATATATATATATATATATATATACACACACACACACACCCCACATACACACACACACGCACACAGACATATGAGAGCACTCAGTGATGAGTAGCCCAAAAATTTCTTAGAGTTGGGTTTATCTACCACTTTACAGTAAACAAAAGAAAAGAGGTTTGGGCATCTGGACTAGGGATGAAACCTAAAGAAAGAAGACAAGAATAGTATGGTAATCTATGGTTGTTTAGTAAGGTTTGTTATGCAAATTTACATCATTGCCTTTTCCATTGATGATTGTTATTAAGAGTCCTCCTCTTCTAGGTAAGGGTGAAAGAGATGCTTTTACAAATGGAAATTTCTTTTATGAATGGAAATTTCCTTTACAAAAGGAAAAATTGCTGCTGTTTTTTAGTTTTTCCTGCCTCTGCTGATTCTCAATGGCCATTAGCTCAAAATAATCCCTATGCCAAAGAGGCATATTTTGAGGTGGCATATTCTGGATTCATTATACTAGAACTCTACATAAAGGGCCAGTGAGTATTTGGAAATTTTAATTCATTTTGCATTATCTCATCCTCTTTGGGGAACAGAGATTTCAAACCACAGTTTGAAAGCATATCTTTGGTCTGTATACTTTTGAATTTTGAATAAAAAAGAGAATAAGAAAGCAGCTAATATGTATGTGCATATAACATGGATAGTCATCCTTAAAAAACTACATCTACTTCCTTTATAACCGCTTCCTTTCCTTTTTTCTCCACCCCCTTTTGTTCTCACTCCTTTTTTCCTCTCTTCCTTCCTTTCCTTTTTCTTATTTTTCTTCCTGTCCTCCTTATCAGAAAATTTTAAAAATCAGAAAAGTTCAGACTTTGCTTATTTAGACTGTGTGTTAATTTAGGAATGGGGTGAACTGGATTTATCTTAAATATAGGAATTTTTAAAAAATGTTTGTAAAGTGGAATATTTATCTGCTTAAAAGAACAAACACTTTTGGAAAACTCTAGAAATAGTTATTTCCATATGAAAAATACACAGTGGAAATAGTAAAAATGGTACATTCTTGTGCTTATTAACAATCATTTTTTATTCTTCTTTAATGTGAAAGCTAGGCTAACATTATCTAGCATTAACCAAGTTATGAAACCGAGACCAGAGAACTTGCTCCATAATTTACTGATTGCATGATCTAAGGGAAGTCACAACTGGCAATTTTCATCTCCCCAATAAGCCAGATAGACTTGACTATATTTTAGCTTTCCTTTATGTCTTATAATACAGAAATACCCATAACATAGATGAGGTTTAGCCACCCTTTGTGATTGTATCAAACTCAAAAATTCTATGATTAGGATTTGCTTTTGTTTTTTTTTTCTCAACAAATAACAGATGATTAGTTTTCTGTATTTTTATTTGCCTACTTTCCTGCCTCAATTGCTCTATCTTCTTTAAAAGTATTTTTCTTATGCTAATACATTTGTATGAAATTTCTAAGAATGTATCTGCTCATTTGATTTTGTATTGCTTAATAAGAGTTTGTCCTTTCCGTGACTTCCTTAGACAGAGGGCCCCTGCATTCCAAAAAGGGTTTGCTTTTCAGAGACTAAGTCAAATACAGATCCCTTTGCTTTTTCAGCCCTGCCAAGCTGAGAGCCTCCCTGAATTCAGGGCAAGTGGCGTAGGGCTCCTTACTTACAGGAGAATATGAGAGAGCACAACTATCTGGGTCTGAAGGAAGAAATCTGCCTGTCCTATTTGGATTCTTTTTTAGGTCAAATTACTTTTAACCTCCTAAAATTCTTTATCACTCACTCATTTGGTGCTATTTTGACCAATCAGAAAATAGCCATGCTTTTCTCTATTCTTTTGCTAGTTTTTAAATCTTGTCCTTTTCTAATACTGGTCAAGATGTTAGCCTATCTGTGAAGCTGCAAATATCCCATCCAAAATCAAGTCAACAATATATTTTGGGACTTTCAGATACCCCATATAGCATCTGCTCCTTCTGCAGATGTGGAGCCAGAAGTAATGGACTTAATTTTGGTTGCTTTCAGTTGAGACATTAGTAAGAGCACTGGGTTTTCGGCTCATTCAGAATGTGTGACATGAGATAAAAGATGATGTTTTGGGGTTTTTTACTTTCCATTTTAAAATTTTAGACTCACAGAAGAGTTGCAACAATAGTATAGAGCTTCACCGTATATCTTTCACCTAGCCTCTTAGGATGTTACCAAAAGCATGGTACAATGGTAAAACCTAAAAAATAATAATATTGGTACAATACTATTAATTTACAATAGACTTTATTTGCATTTTACTTTTTTTTTTTTTCCTACTAATGTCTTTTTTTCTGTTTCAGGATCAAATCAAAGCCAGGAACTCAAATTACATTCAGTTGCTAGTGATGTGAAAATGTTGGGGTAGAGTGCAACTGGTCAAGAAAGAATTCTTGAGGTGTCTTCAATGCAAATAGGTGGTTTTATTAAAGCACGGGACAGGACCTGTAGGCGGAAAGGTGCATGGGGGTTGTGAGGGGTAGTGATTATGTATTTTCAAGTTGGGAGGGGGTTATAGATAATATAAGTCTCTAAGGAATTTTGGAAGCATAGTTTCCAGGACCTTGAGGGGGCTAGTTAGCTATTGTTAGGAAAAGGTCATTTATTATTGTTTAATAAAACCTTAGTCATGAGACCCTTCAGATGTAATAGGTGGGCCATATGCTTGGAGGATGATTGCTAATATATATCTTCGGGGTGTGGAGATAAAGGAAGTTTCCAAGGGAATTTTTTTATGTTAAAGAAGACTTACAGGATCCCGGAGGTTGGGTTAATATTAAGATAAGGTTTCCTTTTGCCCTTAGCAAAGTATTAACATTGAGGCAGTTGGAGTTCCTGGAGGAAGGTCACTCTGCTTTTCTCAAGGACTTGTCAGTGGGCTGTTAGTTGCAAGGAAATTTAGTATTTTTTTCTTTTGCCTTTGTTCCCCATGTCAGCTAGGACTTCATAGTTTCCTCCTGTGACAGTATCTCCATTTTTTTTTCTTTTTTGTGACCTTGACACTTAAAGATTACTGGCTAAGTATCTTCTATAATGTTTCTTAATTTTGGTTTGTCTATTGCTTTATTATGATTGGACTGGGGTTATGGATTTTAGGGAAGAATACCACAGAGTTAAAGCGCCCTTCTCATTATATCGTTTGAATGAATAAATGTCAAACATGACTTATAACTGGTGACACTAACTTTGTAACTTGGTTGAAATGATGTCCACAAGATTTCTCCACTGTAGAGTTATTGTTTTTCTCTTTCTGTACTACATTTTTTGTAAATGAGACAACATTTACAAAAGAAGGGGAATTAAGTTGAATTTAAGCTCTACTTTCTGGAAGGAAGTATATAAAAAAAATTGGACACATATGTTAAAAACACTATAGTATTTATTAAATACTTAGGGAGATAATTTGAGGCTATGGATAATCGCATGCAACTGCTTGAAGTTTTTTACTTACACCAAAGCGAAGCTGGGGGGATAGACAACATCCTCAAATAAGAAAGAAATGACCTGTAGAGCTTTTCCCTTTCATTTTCATTTTTTTTTTTGAGTCAACTCTCCTCTTGTTTTACTCTGCTTTGAAATGTTTTTCAGAGCCTTAGTTTTATAAAATATTCTATCCAAAATTTTATGTTATCTGTGGGAGTATCCATGTATCCACTTTGTTTTGCTACCATTACTGGAAGTTTCAAGGCTCAATTAATTTGATTGGTTTGCTTGATCAAGTTCATAATGTTCACATTCAATCCTAAAAATATGAGTTTAAATATATTGAATATAATATGTTAGGTAAGGTATGAACAACCTTAATCATGTAATGACCTTAAGTTATTAAAAAATATTTCAGTGATGACAAATTCAGAAATTCCATTCAGTCATTTCAATGACAATTCAGTGATAACTAATCAGAGCTAATTATACACAGCATACTGGCTTTCTTAGCTTTTATTTTGAATTTTCTCAGGCTCTTTCAGAATCAAATGCCTTTGGTCTCACTGACATGAGCGTTTACTGCTCTTTCATTTTTCAGTATGCTGTGATTATGGCTATTCTCAGCCTTTCTGTTGGTATGGATTTCAAAATTGACCATTGTAGGCAGATAACCTAGGAATGGTTTTCCAGAGGTTGATATGATCTGTGGTTGACACAACTGAAAGTACCAGATTGCAAAGCAATGTGCATAAGTACTTCTGGTTTCCTTTACGAACAACTAATTCTCATCATAGACACAGTGACCCAGCTGATTCCTTGCTGTGCACTTGGATGTGTGTGAGTCTGTGTGTGTTAGCACGGGTGCATGTGGATGTTTGGTGGGACTTCAGGAAGACAATTCAGAGATAGAAGAGGAGAAAAGTTGGAGCAGAAAAAAAAGGTGGTGGAGAAAGAATTAAATCAAGCTATTCAAAAAACCATTGAGTGGTCACTCTGTGTATTAAAATAAACCAGTAAGTGTAGTGAATATAAAAGCCCAGGACAGAAGTCCTCTTGTTTCAATAGGTAATTTTCAGGTAACTAATTTGAGCAGTCCTTTCAAGACACAGAGCAGCAATTTTTAAATTGTGGTAATATTACATTCACAGGTCTTAGAGGAGGCTGGGGAGCCAAATAGGGCTCTTGGGCCCAACTCCTTCTTCAAGCAAAAGAGTTTTATTTTCAACTGTTTCATACAGTTGACATCTGAGTAAAATTCTTTGAATAGAGTTCCTTTAAGAAAAAATTGAAAACGATTCTATAATGTTGAGCTCCTAGAAGACCAGGATAGGAGGTAACAACGCCTTAAAAAGGACACTACAAAAATAACTTAATTATACCAATAATTTTAAGGGAAATATTATATGTTAAAACTTAATATAAGAAATAACTGTGATAATAATAAAACATTCTATCTTCAAATGCAGATTTTATAATTCACAGATTTGTCAATATAATATTGTAGCAAAACATATTTATCAATATGATATTATAGCATTTCATAAGAACTTAATCAGGTGGTTGCTGGTTTTGTGAATATAAATGACTGTTGTTTTTTCAATTTGCAGCTGAAAAAAAGTATTTTGAAAGTGTGTATTCATATTGAGTGCCCTGTGTGTGGAGTATACAAGGGGAATTCTTATAATGGTCACTGACCTCAGCAAGCTTACAGAGCAAGTGAGGAAATAAAACCTAAGTTATACACACACATACACAAATTAGAACAAGATGGTATCAAAGTTCCTTTTTAAGAATGTTAAGTAGCAAATTCAAAGATTCCAGTGGTTTTGAAATATTATAAAGCCTTATAAAGAAGACATTTGGATTATTCCTGGATCACAGGTTGGAAAAGTAATGGGAGGATAAATGTATATATCAGTCACACATTAATTTACATTGATTTATAAACTTCTTGCATACAAATATATAGAGTGAGGTTTCCTAAATGAAGGCTATACTTTGACAATGATTTTTTGTTAGCATGCCTATATTAGATTCCCTTTGACTTTTAAAAAAAGTGTCCCAAATAATGACAACCATATTTGTCCCTAAAATTATATATGACACTCTATGTTCCTAGAGAACAAGACAAAATTGTGTGAACATCATAAGAAGAACTTTAAGACACTAACTTCAGGAAAGGAATCCTGAGAAATCAAGTAGTCCAATTGTATGAGTTTATATGTCAAGGCTTCATTTATTCCTAATGGGGCCATCAACGCATTTTGCGATCTCAGTAATTAAGAAGCCAGTTTGATTCCTCTGATTATGGACTTCCTAAAAGCTGGCTGCTAAGTCATAAAGGAAATAGAAAGATGCTTTGGAGAACTAATGGCTGCCCATGTGTGCTGAGTCAGTCTTGAATTTTATGGGAAGCTATGCTGACTTATGCAGGACCACTGTGTCTCTGAGATGATCTATTTTAACATACTGATTGCTTCTTCTTGGGAATCATTTTCCCTATGGAGACATGGGCCATGTGTATAGTTTTACAAAATTAATTCAGTATAGGAGATGAGAGAAAACTTGGAGCAGCAACGGAAATTCTAAAGTAAAACGTGTGTGAAAACCTATATTAAACACAACAAAATATGCAGAAGTAGGAGGGTTTCTGTGGTATTTCAGTTAAAGGATAGAGACTGGTGACTCCACTATGGATGTCATCAGCATAGTCATGTTCACTGGAAGAAAGAAGAATGGTTTAAGGACTCTCCATGGAAATATTATTTTATCTCCTCACCATCTCCAATTTTGTTTATGTCTTCTTTAATGAATGCCATAGAGCAGTAAAAACAAGAAAAGAGGATAAGATGTGCCAAAAGAATAAAGCAACCTGAATCACCATGATGGATTTTATCAATTAGAAGTTGAAATTAAAGATACTAACCTGTGGAAAAAATCGTACCTCTGGAGTTTGTTCCAGGACAGTGTGTGTTCTAATTTCAGAAGGGAAGGTGACAGAAATGTTTAAAGTGTGGTGTGTAGGAAAAGTATGATGACCCAGAATAAAAATCACAGTGGGAGAAAAAGCAGCTTTATATCATTTTCCTTTCCTGAGCATGCTTTGATTAGATAAGCACCAGAAAGCCATATTGGTGACTAAAAAGGTTTTCTGTTCATTGTTCTACCTAGGAAGCACATGTGGATATTCAACCAATTTTTTTAATTGTGAGATTTTCCTACTGACTAAGTTTTTCTGAATCACAAGATCCTCTAATGAGCAAATAATAAGAGGAGAGAAAAGGGACAGAGGAATGAGGAACAGAGAGGAGAATGATCTTGATTGTTCCCTAAATGCATAGTATTAAACAATATGTGTTCAAACAAATGCAATCTCAATTAACCAAAGTTCAGTCATCTAGAAATATTATTCAAATAAATTGCAATGACTTTTTTATTCACTCCAGTCCCTGGATAAAGTGAGGACAAGTGGAAATAATAATAATGACAATAACATTAAAGCCATGGCAGCAGCAACATGCTGGTTATCCTTTACTGCCATCTCCCTTCCCAACATCATTTTCTGCCCTACTTTTTGCTCTGGGAGGCTGACTCAGTTGACTCTGCTTCCTGGACTCCCTTATTTTCTTGACATGGGTGGGGTTCAACCAATGGAAGTCAAGAGCAGGAGATTAGATGGCAAGAGGAGACTGAAGTGACAATATTTTTTTCCTAGTTTCTTCCCTACATCAGGATCTTTCCATTTGTTACCTCTTTTATGGCACAGCTCCTGTGCTATTAGTTTTATCTCTTTGTTCTGAACTATTTTAACACTCTTGTCAGAAATACAAGTACGATTTTCTTCAGGTTAGTGGTAAAGAAGATATATTTTTCATGTCTTCTAAATATCTATAAAAAAATCAGGTTAGGAGGAAAATATTTTAATTCTATGTTCTGTACTTCTAATTCTATTATAGTCAAATGTTCTCAGTCTTCCTGCTACAAATGGAGAATCAAGGAATGTTAGCCTCTGTACTGAGACAGAGAATCTTGAAAGATGGCCAAACTCCCCGCCATAGTCTGCAGGTACATGTAGCTCCACTCATTGTGGAATCTAGACTATGTCTAAGGCTGCTTTCACCAATGGAATGTGAAGAAAGTGAACTTCGGGGGCTTCTGAGCAAGATATTAAGAAACAAGATCTTCTACTCACTAGGGATAAGTTGCAGACTACACTGCTAGACAGAGAGGTCAAGTAGAGAAGCCCTAGAAAGTCCAACACTCTGAAAAAGGAAGCCAACCAAAGGAGCCCTGAGGCCCCAGATGTCCAACCATCTGGTGGCATGTGCAATTTTGCTGCAACTGCGTGAGAGCTTAAAGAAGGCTGGCAGAGGAACCTCTCAGCTGGGCCCAGCTAACACACAGATTTGTGAGAAATAATAAAACGTCAGTGGTTTAAGCTACTAAATTTTGAGGTAATTTATGATGCAGCATTAGATAACTATAGCAATAGATAATCCACTTACTAGCAGTGTGACTGTGAAAGGTACTTAAGCTGCCTGAGGCTCAATTTTCTCATTTTCAAAATGTTCATGATAATAGTTAACTATACTACAGGTTACTTTGAGGTCTAAGCTATAAACGAGATAAAATGTTTAAAGTAGTCATTCAGCATAGAGCCTGGGACACAGGAAGCATTCAATAAATTTTGTTCTTATTGGTAACAATATTATTACATATTTTTCATCTTTACTTCCCTGGATAATTTCATGCACACACACACACACACACACACACACACATGCACACACACACACAAAGGTACATTTCTTTAGCACCTACAATATTTTACATACTAGATTACATATTTGAGGGTTCAGGGTTAGTAATAAAGTACAAGAAAAATTAAGATAATCCCTAGCAAGAGGCTGTGGGGATAGCGAAAGGGTATGACTAACTCTAAAGCAGAAAGACAAGAAGAAGAAAAAAAAAAACTCCTGTAACATGATGCTATTTTTTTAAATTTTTTTTCCAACGTTTTTATTTATTTTGGGGACAGAGAGAGACAGAGCATGAACGGGGGAGGGGCAGAGAGAGAGGGAGACACAGAATCGGAAACAGGCTCCAGGCTCTGAGCCATCAGCCCAGAGCCTGACACAGGGCTCGAACTCACGGACCGCGAGATCGTGACCTGGCTGAAGTCGATGCTTAACCGACTGCGCCACCCAGGCGCCCTGACATGATGCTATTTAAACTGAGACTTGAATGATGAGACTTTTCTTGGGAAGGGTGAGTCTGGAAATGTGTATTTCCAACCAATGTGGATACCAATGCATAAGGAAAGGTTTCAGATGTTAAAGGGAATGGCCTACACAGAGAACCAGGAGTTTAGAAAAGGCATGAAGGAAACGCGTGTTGGTGTGAGACCAGGCCACAAAGAAGGCTGGGGTGATTTGGGAGTGACTTGTACATTTTGCCCTGGATTTGGAACAAATCCTGAAAAGAGTGAAGGCTTTTCTGTTTAGGTCATAACTCTTGTGTGTGTGAACAATGCATTTTAGGCAGAGTCTTTGAACTTTCTATGAAAACTCTAGGTTGTGTGAACAATGGGTTGAAGAAAAAGAGACTGGAGATTTGGAGGTAAAGGGGACAAGTAGAGAAAGGCTGTCATTAAAGCAGTAGGAAAGCAAATGGACAGTGGTTCTTGAATTCCAGATATATATTTCTGAGTCAACATCAGTAAAATTCAGCAGTAGCTGCTGAATGAGGGAGATAAGCAAAAAGGCAAAGGCAAAGACGGCTCTCAGGTTTCTATCTCGAGACTTTTGGTAAACGATAGTGACCTTCACTAAGACAGAAAATATAGAAGGAGCAAAAAGAATGTTTCCCCATTATAGAAGGGTGTGGTTAGGAAGGGTAAGAAAGTCATCATTCTTTATAAGACCCTTAGTATCTACTAGATACTTTTACAAAGAACTCTAAATCTATGTTTTCTAATTACTTAGAATATCAGTGTAACTATATTGACTGTATACATAATTATATTGAGGTTCAATTAGATTAAGTTACTTGAACAAGAACTACAGAGTGAATGGCAAGGCTTAATGACTTCAAAGCCCATGCATACTTCTTATTTAGAAAGTTGGCGATGATGCTCAGAATAAGGATAGAGATATGTAGTTATAGATATAGTTGTTGATGTTGTCTTTGGAATGAATGGTTGTGGATAGAGTGAGAAATGATGAGCTCAAAGGCAGTATCTTCTAAAACACCAACAGTTAAAATTCAGAAAAAAGAATAATTCTGCAAATGGAGGTGGTCCTGATGCCAAGAAAGAGGTCAGCAGAGAAGAAAGCCTAGAGTAGGGGGAGGGGAATAGAAGAGGGCAAACCAGACGAAAAGAGTTGACACACAAATAATATGCTGCAGAGTGCTAAAGAGGGTTGAGGGATGAAAAGTGACCATTAGGTTGACAGCTAGGAGATATAAATAGTTGGAACAGTCTGGAAAATCTTAGTGTCCCAACTAGGATTGTGGCCACTCCCCTTCATTAGCTAGCCTTTACAAAGCAGGGAGGAAGGAAGAGGGCAATCCAGTCTTGGGGTACTGTAATAATAAAGAGACAATGATGGGAAAGCAGGAAACATATAAGGAGCTGTGCAAATATACAATGACCTTCCAGGAAAACTAATCTTCACAATTCCGACTTTTGTTTTTCTCTAGGTGTTTTTCTTCTTAACCAGGTTTTTACATGAAATCAGGTGTCTTTGTCTTGCGTTAGGAGAGGCCATATGTGTCCATAGCTGCTATTTGAATGTGGTTATCTAGGGTTAAGGCATGTCAAGAACAATAAAGGGTCTAAGACTTCACCCTACTTGTAAAATAACAATTTAGCCTGCCACTATCACATGGATGTTGGCAGGAGACATGAGACTCCTGGGTCAAAGACAAAGGACTTTCTTACTTGTGGCAACAGTAGTAGTCAGAAGATCAGCATTTTTCACGCTAGTTCCTCGAGCCCTTGTTCCCACAGGACATTGCAAAGAGGGCCAGGTGACACATGTGCATGCAGTGGGTTGCACTGCACTAGAGAAACTCTGAGTTTAGGGAATCTAAAATTTTTAGAACAGGCAGGAATATGCCTATATGTTGTCCTAGAGGGAGGCATGATATTTATTGTACTGGAAGTTTGGCTCTGGAAGGAGACACTGCATCTTCCAAGGCAGAAAGCAAAACTGTCCTTCTTTTCTGGACAAACTCTATCTTCTAAGGCTGTTTCTGTGCAAACACCTTTGAATAGATAATCTGGAAAAACGCAGTAATTTCCTCTGCTCATAAAATGTGTACAAACATAAGAGAATCATGAAGAACCATTTCCCAGCAAGCCAATGCAAAACTCTAATCATGCAGTCTTGGTTGTCCCAAGAGAAAAAAATGACAATCCCACCATTTTATGTATAAAATTGATGTGGTCTCACAGACTCAATACTATTCATATACCAATACGTATACCTTTAGCATACAAGTTAACAATTTGTGTAATTTGTTAAAAAAAACACAAACCTCTGTGTTTGAAATCTTTTTGCATATACATTCACCATTTCAGTTGATGATCCAAATAATCTTTGAGGTACATATTAAGGAGGTACCATTATGATCATTCCAAAGAGAAAGAAACATTGATGGTAAATGAGATCACATTTCTTTTCCAAGTCACAGAAATAAAAAGCAACTGAGCTTTAAACTCCAGTGAATTTCTTTCCATTTTGGTGTATTCTGTACCCCTACATTTTCACAGGTATACCCGGCTACAGCTAAGTTGAATGGAGGGCCTCTCTCTCCCCTACTCATCAGACCCATCTAATGTGCTATGGGAGCTCGGGCCTAGCACTTTCCTCTTCTCTGCCTTGTTTTATTTAAGCTAGAAAATGGTGGCAATCACATAGTTTTTTTTTCTTCATAACCTCGTGGTGAGTATTCGAAGGTAATAGACATGAGACTATTCAACACCGTTTCAATCACTCTGTCAGTCTCCTGGCACCGTCTTTCTTTCCATATCATTCCACTGTCTCCAGGGTACAGCCCCAATTCTCACCTGGCCTTGCAGACATTCCTTGATGTGGCTTTTCTCTCCCTGCTGAGCCTTATTCCTTTTGTAGTATGCACTCCAGCAAATCTGCAAATCTACTTTCTTTTATTCCAAATTTCTCTCCTTTGAACTTTCCTGTATTTGAGTAAGAACTCCATTGGCACTTTCTCTATTGAGCATCCCTCTCTTCCTCAGTTAGGAAGTATTTCCAGCCGCCTGTGGGCCTCTGTCAACATCTTCTTTATCTTATAATACATATTGCAGTGTGTTATCATTACATATTATTACATCGTGTCTTTGAATAGATACTGCAAATTTCCTGAGGGAAAACAAGTGCCTTCTCACTTAGGACTGCATCTCTATCCCATAGCCCATGTCACATTTTGCCCAAGTCTGAAGCATTTTTTAATAGTGGTTAAGGGCACAGGTTTTGGAGGTAGGTGCTCCTGAAATTCAATTCCACTTGTGCCATTTATTACTTGTGAAATCTCAGGCACCTTCTTTAAATGTTCTAGGCCTCAGCTTCCTCATGGAAAATCAGGTGCTGATTATATCTTTATCATAGGTTTTGGGAAGGAGTATTTATAGTATTGTTTAGCAAAACATAACTGCTCAATAAAAGATTATCTTATGAATTTACATTTTATTCTTATTTTAAATTATCACTTTTGCCTTTTGGTTCATTATGGGAAAATGACCAATTCCAGAAAACTCTGTTTGTTTTTACTACTCTCCAACTTCCAAGCCACCCTCTTCATGTTCCTATTTATTAAGCAGTGGCTTGTTGAAATATTTGTCAAGTCCTCGACTTTAAAGTGTTTTCATTTTTAATATTTCATGTAAAACCAATTCGGGCTTTACTTCGCAAAAATTAAGGCGCTTTTTGAGGTCTCTTCATAATTCAACTAGTTAAAAGCCTAACTGAAATGCCTTTGTTCTTTTAGTTATACCATCTACAAATGGAGCAGTGGTAGCTGTCCTCCATATCATTATGTTCAGCTATAATCCAAGCCCAGAGACAAGGATATATGCAGCTACCGATCTAGTTCCTGTATTTGAAAACCAGTGGGTGATGAAACGGATGTTTCTTTGTCTCGATATTCCTAAAGGGGTTCTACAGAGACAGCTCTCTCCCTACAAGCCTCCTTCCTGCTTCATTTCCTATGACATACAGTTTCCTGTATAATTAGTTCTAAAATGCCAATTGCCTCACATCCCTGTCCTCCCCTCAACTTGTCAGGAGCTCACCATGGCTTACACAATAAAGCTCAAATTCCTTAGCTTCAACGTCATTTGCATCATAATCAGGATGCAATTGTCTTATCCTATTGGACTTCCTAACACTATACCCTCCTCTCCACCATGTGGCTCCATTTAGAACACGTAAGCCTGACTTTATGCAATGTTTAGTCAAACACTCACACCTTTCTTTCTATGAATAGAAATGCAGTCTCCTCTCTTCACCTATAAGTAATTCCACACTGATAAATTCTTTTTTCCTCTAGAGGGTCCTCCCCAAGATACATTGTATCTTTCCTCCATGAATTTACTAGCTGTCCACAATACTCCTAAAAATAATAGTTTTATTGGTTCATGCATTTTTTTCAGTTTTAAAATTATTTCATGTGTAACTAATTTTCTCAGCTGAATTCATTATCACTCATTAAACACTAAGTTCAAAATAGCTTGCTACTTTAATTAGCCCAACACCTAGCACAGTCTTCAGAGAACATTTTATTTTTGTTTCTCAATGTTTATTAAGTTAAACATACATAAAAGTACACATATCACAAATGTGCATCTCAAAGTTAGCTGTCACAAAAGAACACCCAGATAACCAACTCTTAAGATATAGGACATTATTAAGATTACATAAGCCCTTTTTATGTTTTCTTCCAGTATACTTTATTGCCAACATTTCAAATACCTGTATAAAAAACGTACAAGGGGGCGATTTAAAAAATGAAGCATTATGTTGCTTTATGAGGGAAAGCCACAAGTATCTGCCCCACCTCTGCTGAACAATTAAGTTGTTCCCCAAAGGAGCCATCTTTAAAATGTTTAATGGTTTCTTCCGAAAACTACTTCTGTTTCTTAAGGTGTATGTTCTAACCACTATTTCTTGATTTATGAAGTTTAGACATTACCTATTAACTCAGATGTCAATGAGGAGGATTAATTTATATCCCCCACCTCCCTCTTTTATCCTCCAATTTTTTGTCCTTATTTGTTAATCACTGTAAGGGTGTGGGATGTTATTTTTTTTTTTTTATGTAATAGCAAAGGCTAATTTCTCTTAACCCTCCACTTTTTAAGTTGAGGACATTATCATCTCAAGCTTCCCTTCAATCACTCTCTCCACCTTTCTAAGCCCATCATTATACCTTCTGTAACCATAATTAAGTATTTTATGTTTGGTTTATAGCTTCACTTCACAAATTCAACTGCATATAAGAATCACTTGGGAATGTTGAAAAATGCTGATGCCTTATCCCCAGATTTTTGATTTAATAGATCTTATTCTCAGAGTTCTGATTTAGGTATTGTCACTCTTCAGAGTTCCACAGAGACGCTAATATGAAGCCAGGACTAAGAAACACTGTCAACAGGGTGATTCTATAAGTTAAAAATCAATACACTGATTTTACATAATTGTGGCTACATAGATATTGTTCATGTCAGCAGCAACTATTGTAACATGATTGCATATTCTCTTTTGGAACACATTTTTTCTTGAAAATTTTAATTACTTTTTTTTTCCCCAAGCGCTTCATCATTTATTTCATTGGGTTTACTTTTATTCCCAGAGATTTTCATCCTAGAGCCCTCTATCCTCTTGTATAAGTCTGGTTGAATATGAAGACTGCAATGGAGATGTCCTCCTGAGATTTTCTCTCACTTCTTTCCATAGTTAAATCCTTTGTTTCTGGTATCTCATGTCAGCCTCTGTAGGTTGACTCTCTAGTTTTGGTTATAGCTCATGCACTAGCAACTTTTTAAGAAATGACACAAAGAAAGTAGCCTGTTTGATGATATCTTCATTTTGCTCATGAAATTGGTGAAAAGTTTGGCCAGATATAGAAAATAGAGTTTGAAAATAATTTTTCTTGGTACTTCAAATTATTACTCCATCATTTTCTGGAAATCATCTTGCTGATAAAAATTTATTCATAAAATTATTTTAATCCTTTAAGTGTTACCTGATTTTACTCAATGAAAGCAACTTGGATCCTCCTTTTAGTTCTGGTTTTATTCAGTGAAAGGACTTGGATCTTCCTTTTGCAGTTATGATTTTTATGAAGACATATTTAGCTAATGATCATTTTTCCATTCATTATATTGAGCCATCATGATCCTTTTCAAATTGAATATTGATAGCCAGTTATGGGAAATCTTCTATTTGTTCCTTCATAATTTTCTTTAGTCTTCTATATACTTTCATTTGGCAATCCATATGGAACTATATTAAATATCCCTTATTTTAACCTTCCTATCATATTTTGTAACTCCGTGTCTCTTTTTACTTTTACTTATTTTTTATAAGCTTAAATCAATTTAAAAAAATTTAATGTTTATTTTTGAGAGAGAGAGAGAGAGAGAAAGACAGAGTGTGAGTGAGGGAGGGGCAGAGAGAGAAGGAGACACAGAATCAGAAGCAGGCTTCAGGCTCTGAGCAAACAGCACAGAGTCCAATGTGGGGCTTGAACTCACTAACCGTGAGATCATAACCTGAGCCAAAGTCGGATGCTTAACTAACTGAGCCACCCTGGTGCCCCTATGTCTCTTTTTAAACATTTGAGGATTTGCTGCATTACCTCTTACATTTCATTACACTTTCTTTAAAATCAGAAATCATATTTTTACTTCAAGGATCTTTTTATTGTTCTGTCATTGTTCTTTTTGCATAACATCTTGTCTTTTTTTTTATCCAATGTCATATATTCTGAAGTCTATCTAAGGATACTCAAACGATATAACTTTTTCATTATTTTAAGTTCTGTTTTTGTCTCTCACAGTTTTTTTTTTCTTTCAGGGCCATTTTTCTACTGTTTTACTCATTCCATCTCCCACAAACATCTAAGATTTGCTTATTCATGTCTAAGAGGAAAAAAAAATAGAAAAGCTATCTGTGATTTAGACAAGGTTTGTTGACTTATTGGTTTTCCTTTAGGCTACATTGTCCTGGAACTAGTTTATCATTTGGGATTCCAAAGATATTTACAAATGTCTTTTCAATAGAAATGCCAATCATCAGAGGGGTTTTATGGTTTGATGTAGAAAATTCACTCAAGTAATTAGTAAGATGAGTAAGTTCTGTCATTGTAGTGGTGGTGAATTATTTGATTGTTTATTTGTTTTATTTTTTTCGGAGCAGGAATCTCTGTCTGTAAGTTCTAATTCTCTCAACTCATGAAATTGCACTAATGTGATTCTAGGATGCTGGTGCTACCAGGTACCTGGCAGAAGCAGATAAAATTATCTCTAGAAGCAAATAACATAATCCTAGGCCTAAAATTATTTTTCTATATAATTTTGTAAATAAAATGTCTAATATACAATCAAGAATAATCAGACATCAAGAAAAGAAGATGAGTAACTGCAAATCTATATGTTACAAATAATAGTCTCAAATAATAAGCAAATATTATATAATTAAAATTAGAAATAACTTCATGAAATTACTCATAGAATAACTAAACAAAAAATTATTAAAGAATAGAGATTTTAAAGAATGCAATTATTATACCTCACCTTTATAATATTGCACTGGACACTACAGAATAAGCACTGTTTTCAAGGACATGAAGCAGGCCTCAACATTTTGAAAGAATTGAAATCTCAATCAAAATTCCAGCAGGTTTTTTTTTTGTGTGACTGTATATGTGAAATTTGTTATATATGGTTCTAAAGCTGATATGGAAACACAAAGTCTCAACATTTAAGCACTCACACTTGAAGAACAGTAACATAACAAAGTAATGAAACTTAACTCTCCCAAATATCAAGGATTATTATAAGGCTACAGTAATTAAGACTCTATGGGGCTGGCATAACAATAGATGAACAGAGAAATGGAATAAAATAGAGAGCTCACAGATAGACATAATTATTTAACATTTGACTTAGGAAAATAGCGGCCCTTTAGAACAATGGGGAAATACGACAGTTCCATTAAATGACACTAGAATAATTAGATAACCACATGAAAAAATTGTCATGGCATTTACTTTCCCCATGTACAAAAATAAATTCCAGATTGTTTTTTAGATTTATTTTTAAAATAATTTTTATGTTTATTTATTTATTTTGAGAGACAGAGGCAGCATGAGCAGTGGAGGGGCAGAGAGTGGGAGAGAGAGAATCCCAAGTAGGTTCCGTATTGTCTGCACAGAGCCCAGTGAGGGGCTCCAACTCAAGAAACCATGAGATTATTACTCAGTCAAAACTGAGAGTCAGACAGGCACCCTTGTCTTTTAGATTTAAATGAGAAACACAAAACAATAAATCCCTCAGAGATAATACAGGAAAAAAATCTCCAAATATCCAAAACTTTGATACAGAGAAATACTTTTTCAACAGGAGAAAAGAAATACTAGCCCCACCTCTCACTCCCAGGAAAGATTAATATATGGAACTAAATCAAAAGAGAATTTGTTCATTAAAAGAGACCATAAGTTAAGGGAACTAAAAGTTAAACTACAAAGTGGAAAAAGATTGTTTAGGACACACTAACCACAAAAAGTTCATATCTGAGTGTATAATATACGCTCTATGCATTGATAAGAGACATCCACCAAAAGAAGAAGAAAGTCAATAAAATATACATTTCACAAAATACATCACTGAATGGCCAAAATTGCTCAATTATATTATTAATCAGACTTATTCAAAGTACAATCAAAATGAGGAAATTCACAGATGAATATGTCATCTAGTGTACTTTTCTATAAATGTTCTATTCCTGAATATGAAAAATCTTCATTAAGAAAAAAAAGGAAAATATAGAACTATATATAATTGCCCAGAGGTAAGCCTCTTTCAACATGAAGGTGGACTGATACAGAAAGTCAACATGAAATATGAAGACAGTAATGGATAGTTCAAAAATAACTGAAATTATAAGTTCTGGGCTCTACTAAGGCTACTAAAACTGCATATGCTATTCACAAGCTCTATAACAATGGGCATATCATGTACCCATTGTAAATCTCTATTTCTTTATTTTACACTAGAGTTCAACATAGATACTTTTATGTTTGCTGTGAAGATTGAACAAGATTGTGATAAATGTTGGATATATGTATGGGTAGAAATTTGGGAAAATAGAACAATACTTCAAACATCTCTTTTCCAATTTTATTTTGTGTTAACTTTGGAATGTTATGATGCTTGAGAAAGAGAGGAAAGGAAGAGATAAGGTATAAGGGGAAAAAATGATGCAATTCTTCCATGGTTCAAAAATACAGTTAATACAGGTTATTTTCTTAATAGAAATCATCTAAATGATGGTTTACTCATCTAAAGGGGTGGTTGATTGATATTATTGAAAGGGTCCCTGTAAGTTCGTGAACACTTGAGGTTAAAATAGAGTATATTAATTAGGAAATCACCAATTATTTAGCTGATGTCTGTCCACTTTTTAAAATTATTGACATAAATAGAAGTCAAACTATTACAAAATGAAAAAAGTTCTTTTGTTTATAAGAACTAGACCCAAGTTCATTCAATAAATTAGCAAATACAATATTGGCAACATCTTTGCACTCCCTCTTAATATCCTCTTCCACATCTTTATTCTCTCATTACATTTTTGTCTTCATAAAAATACTGAAAATGATTTCTTTAACTGTGTTTATCTTAATCATAATATATTTTTCTCCTTTAGGATTTAGTGTATTGAGATTCTTAGAAACAAATGGTGATGATGATGATGGCAGTGATGATAATAATAATGACGCATTATTGTTAATGATATAATCAAGAGTACCAATACCAATAACACATGTATAAAAGAATTTCAGATGATGATGGCTGGCTGATCATTCTGGAATGCCCAGAAGAGAATTATTTATAACCTTGTTAAATACAACTGAGATGGAACAAAGCTTCTGAGAAGGAGAGTTAAAGGGTCTTTATTTGGGTTCCTGAGTGTGGCCTTCCTGCAGCTCTATTCTCTGAGCCAGTGCACTTCCACACCCTTGGTGAACACTCTTTATGAGCACCTGATCCCCAATTAAGGCCTATACCTGCAGCGACCAAACTTCCATCCCATCAATTGCCTTCTTTCACACTCTCCACAACCCAGAGGAACTTCAGTGACCACAGAATCAACGCAACAGGACAGCTGGCCCCAGGAGTCTGAAGTGCTAAGATAACAGTAGCATTTTGCAGAAATGCATTCATCTTCCTCTTCTTGGGGTTATGAAGGCATCCATTATGGTCTTAGATAAATACATTCACCAATGTGGCACTGGGTAGAAATTCTTTTGCCCCTCATTCAGTGATTGAAAAAGGGATAGAATAAGACATGCAGGTTGTCATTTTTTGGGAAATAGGGCTTGAGTAAAGGAGGGCAGAGGTGAGGGTGGGAGACAGATTCTTTTCTATACTTGCAGGACCAGGACTGTGTAAGAGAACTCCTGCTGGAGAAATGCTTTCAATACAGATCATGCCTTTTTTTAAAAGTCTAGAATTGATGGTCATTAGAGCCAGATCATCTCAACCATTTCAGACCACAGCCCATACAGGTCCCTCTTCATTATCATAAACGCTCAACAGTTCCTATGGTCAAGATACCAGACCTCCCAGTGAAATCGACATAATCATGTCTAAGATCACATAAAAAATGGGACTATTGCATTTAATCTTTTAAAAGTGAATTCATAATTGTGGTTAGTTATGGTTCATAGACTGTTGAGATCTGTGTACATTATCACCTTTAATCAAGGATTACAGTCTGAGAAATTATTTTTAAATAGTCAGAATTTCCAAAATTTAATCTGCCACCCAAATCTGCACTGATGTGAACTAAGTTCATTACTTTATCATGATAATTCCAGCCCCTCCTTTTTCATTCCTTTTTCCTAGTAGGTTTTTCTATTTCAGTGGATCAACATAATAATCAGAAATGCCTGAATCATGTCATAATAAACAACATTTGTTTCTGGAAGGAAGTATCTATACATAGCCAGACTCCCAGGGTTCTCTTAAAGACTATCTGTGACTCTGGGCAAATTTCCTTAATCTCTCTGCTTCAGTTTTTTCAATTATAATATGGGTTTGGGAAAGTGTCTAACATAGAGAATTTTTGTGAGGATCAATTTAGATCACTCAGAGGAGGGCCTAACAATAGACATTAGCTGTTATTGGCATTATACAATTCTTAGTTCTGTTCTGGATGCTCTATTAACTCAGATGTCCATTCTTCATGTCCTGCCTTTCCCAATCCACTCTCCTCCCCTGATGTTCTCATAGTGGAACCACATAACCAGATCATTGAGTGTAACTGTGTTGAGCCTGATCAGTAGGTCCAAACAGAGGAATAATTTTAAATCACTAATGTTAACTTAAGATGGTTAAGTAATAGATTAAGTAATGAAATGTAGCAAAATGCTGACCGCTATTATATTGTTTAGTCTAATCTATATAATTAGAACATTATAATTTTTTCAGTAATTATATTTCATTTTTTTAGGAAAATAGAAAAAGCATTATTTTATAAAAGAAAATACATACAATAAATGGCATGTAATTTATAACAAAACTCAACTGATCTTTTGGAAAGAGTAATAAATTCCCAATAAGTCATATTCCAGGAAGAAGTTCAGAGATGTTCTTAATTAGAGTAAGATAGTCAAAACACATAGACTTCTAGGCAGAGCTAACATCCATTTGTAAAAGGTCAACTAAAACGTCTCTTTTTATTTAAAGGGTAAATATTTATTAAGCCAAAGTATGAGAGATACTAAAAAAAGAGTTTCAATCCTCAACATTTTCAATTTGTCATAGAATGGAAAATCATCATGTCCGTGACTCCTCTCTAAACATTATATATAAAAAATTATCTGTACTCATTTGATAGCTGATTTTGTGATGACTATAGGTCAGACATTTTTATTTTTATAAATAATGCTTTTGTAGGATCAGTCTCTATCAATTTCCCATTCCCACACCCTCTTTCTTTCCCATTTGATTTTATTTAGTTGGTGCCTGCTTCCAAAAGAATTTGAAGACGAAACATTGACTTATTGATCCAATTTTGTATTGATTACCAAATTATGTATTAAATACTTCTCATAATCCAGCTACCATATACTCAGATGTTGAAGAAAACAATGATGCACAAAATTCATTCCCTTCACTCAAAGATTTAATATCAAATTAGTGATAACGACCAATATTTGGGTCTCTGTAATGCACCATAATATGGTGCTACTATGGGGTAAAATCACAATGATCTTCAGAATGTCATTTGCAATATTTACCACGACATTTAGAAGCAAGTGTAAGCCTTTGAGATTTAAACAAAATCTTTTGATTTGGATTCATTTAAGTTCACTTTGCATTTTAGACAATTTGCCCAAGGGGCTTACAAACATAATTTATGAATCACTCAATAATTTCCCAAATAATTTGTTTTGTATAAAATATTTATATGAAGTGATTTTTTTCCCTGTAAGGGAATAGAATTGAAAACATATTTCCACTAGAGTGAAGTAGGATGATGCACAAGATTTCTTGGTTTCCACAAGAGAACTCAATTTGTCTTAATTCAAATATTTCAATGTATTCCTCACCACTCATGTGCCCAACCCTCTGCTCAGTGCTGTGAGGAAAAAAATAGTAGAAAAAACATTAAAAATTTAAATGAGGTCAAAACATTATATAGTAGCAGTTTTGAAAACAATTGAAGACATTATACGATGTTGTTTACTAGGCTACCTCAATGTCACATTATTAGAGAAATTAGTTACTGGAGTTAAGCACAGTTACTGGGGAAATTTGAGATAAGTTTTGGTAAATGAATAGTATTCCTGTATGTAGAAAAAGTAAATGTGTCCCTATGTCCATGTGCCTCTTTTTATCAAAATGTTATTTTGCTTTCTTTCACAGTCTTGATTTCTGAGACACTTTGCAGGTTCCCTGGAAAGGTTGGACATCTGCCCTATAATTATACACCATTATCATTCTTTCAAAGTATTTTACAGAACTGTCTATATCACTGGTCTGAATTAGGAGGTAGGCCAGACTCATAGGAGAGTCTGAATTTCCATTATCACATTTCTCTTAATAATGTGAACTCGCCGACAAGCCCTCATTACCAAGAAGGAAAGATGCTTACTGTCATAGCATGACGCTGTCTTAATAAAATTTTGTAACCTGCAGTCTTCACATTTTGCTTCTCCCCATCCTCTCCTTTTACTTATTTGGGAGTATTTCATCTAAATCATTGCTTGTTGGACAGTCCTTTGTGAATCATAATCTGCTCTGATACCACTATCAGTGAAAATGGTGCTGTCAACATTTATGTCAACGCTGAGGTTGTAATTTTTGACAGTAATGTTCCTGGGCTTGATCTAAAACTCTCTGTTCACATTGACAGAGCTGCCTGTCAGAGTCCCTTTTGCCTGACACTTCTAAGTGACTAAGGACTTGGTGGGACTCACTCTAGGAAAAAATCTCATTCCAAGTTCTCCCATTAGGTCCATGGCTCATCTGAAAGTACTGTCCATGTTACCAAGAGATAAATGAATGTATAAGAACAGGGACTTGGGTCAGCAATAGGTTGCTGTATAATGTTCATAAATATCTGTGGAAATAAAATACACCCGTGGTGAATTTTTCCTGAAGGCTGGATCTTGTCAAGATCCCACGCATAAATCTTAAACCCCATTAAAGAACGTTGGTCTTACTTCTTGTTTCAAATACTATATTTCAACATAGCTTACTTCTTGTTTAAAATTACAAAATTATGCTCTCAAATTTTATGATTTGTATGATTAAACTGCTTCATTTTGAATGTTTCTGCTATATCATACTCATCACTATGCCCCAAATGTGTTGTGTTCTTTCCCTCATCCATTTTTTTACTCAAATATTTCATCTTCCCAGAAATTACTTCCACTTTTTTGTAACTATTAGATTAGCACAATTTAAAGAAGTATAAGATTACACAAAGCTATGGAGTATTGGCAAAACCAGTAAACTCATATATCGCTCATGACACTGTAAATTGGTCTAAGCCTTTTCAAAAGCAATTTGGGATTATATAACAAAAGCCAGGGGTGAGGCTAATGTGTGTATGTATGAGTGTTTGTGCATATATATACCTTTCTCAGTAATTCCACACTTGGGAACACATTCTGAGAGAATAATTCAAAATAAGATAAAAGATTATAATAAGTACAAAAGCATTCATTGCAACATTATTTATAACAGTTAAAATTGGTTATGAGTAAATGTCCAATATAAAAGGGCTAAGCATATTGTGCTATTTCAAATTTATTAAATTTTATGAAACATTAAAAGCTAAAAAATTCACTCTATTATTTTCTACCTCTGTGGCCACACCTTTTCAATCTCTCTTTTGAACTGCTTCTGTTTTGTGCACCCAATATAAACATCCTTTAACTGTATTTGTGCACTATTCTGGGGTATGGAGCACCACTGAGAATCCTTCTATAATCGTACATTTCCTACTATATTATGAGTATGACTTCACTGTTTTTCCTACCAGACCGAAACCCCTTTGTGGATAAGAACTGTGCCTTTTATCACCATATCCTTGAGGCCTAGTATATTGTAGACTATCAGTAAGTATGAACTGAATTGCTCAACACTGAAAACAAATGGCAATAATTTCTTGGTAAGTAACAAAAGCAAAATACAGAAGAATATTTACAATATTGTAAAAGATTTAAAGGTATTGATTATGAGAACAAGGAGTCAAGATGTACAAAGAAAAATGAAAATGATACCAGAATTAGATTTCTGTGATTATGAGTAATTTAATCATTTCCTTCATTGTTGTTATACATAAAAATTTTTTAAATGATATTGTGTTCGATACTTAATTATATGTAACAGTTCTGTGAACCAGATTCTTTAAAATGAGGATGTTATTCCTTTACTTTTTTTTTTAACTCCCATTTTCTGTAAGTCTATGACATCCAAATGTTGGACCCCCTGTGATAAGTCAATAAATTGATCTGAGATCCAGCTTTTTCATCTACAAAATGGAGATAATAATACCAGGCTAACAATATTATTACAGGAGCAAAACAATCTAGTAAATATATATACAAATAGGATGAAGGAGCTTTTCCGTATCCAGGGAAGAGGTGACACTATAGAAAAAATACATTCAAAATACATACACTAAAGGATACTCAAAGTGACAAATACTGCATATTCCATCCATGGCACAAGAAGAATATAAGATCTGGTTTCTTAAATTTTTTTTGAGAGAGTGAGGAGAGCATTAACAGGGAAGAGGGGTAGAGAAAGAGGGAGAGAATCCCAACCAGGTTCCAAACTCAGAGCAGAGCCACCCACTGGGCTTGATCCTATGACCTTGGGATCATGACCTTAGCTGAAATCAAGTGTCGGATGCTCAACCAACTGAGCCATCTAGGTGCCCCAAGATATGATTTGCTTCTAATCCCCAAGTAGTAATCTGTCTTCACACACAAATCAGAGAGACTTCAACTGTATATCAACTCTTCTTCCTTAAAGGTTGGTATAACAACCTTTTTACATTAAATTAAATCTAGATTAAAACTAGATTTCAGAGGCTGTACTTGAGGTAGTGCTTTCTACTCTCCAGTTCCAAAGACCACATCAAGTCAATTAGGTTCCCTGATGCATTCCAACTATATTAGTTAATAAAGCTCAAAGTTGTCACTTCATATTAAAAAAAATACACTTAGTAAAACCCAACCTTTTTGGTATATGCTTCATATTCATAAATACATGCAGCCGTGAAACTACTATCACAACTAGGATGGTGGATAGATCCTTCAAACAGAAAGATTTCTTGATGTTGTCCCTTTTTGTCAATTCTTCTCTAATTGGCTCACTGGTAAACACTAGATTGTTTTATGTTTCTATAATTTTGACTTTTCAGAATGTCATATACATGGTGTCATGCAATATTTAGCCTTTGAGGTTTGGCTCTTTAACTTAGCATAGTGCCTTTGTGATTCGTCCATGATACTGGACATAAAGAAGCTTGTTCCTTTTTGTTGATGAGTAATATTCCATTGTATGATTGTAGTACAGTTCTGTTCATTTATTTATCAGTTTAAGGACAGTTGTGTTGTTTCTAGTCTTTTGTTATGAATAAAGCTGCTTATATAAACATTCATGTACTAGTTGCTGTGTGTGAACATATGTTGTCATTTCTCTTGAGTAATACTTAAGGGTTGAACTGTCTCGTCATATGTAAATGTATACTTAATTTTGTAAGAAATTATCTCCCAAATTGACTGTAACATTTTGAATTCTCACTAGCAGTATTCCTGCAGTTCCAAACCCTTCCTAGTATTTGGTGTCATCAAGTCCGCTTTCCTTTTTCCAATCTACTATTTGTGTAGCGGCATCTTCTGGTGGGTTTTTTTAATTTGCCTAATGGCTACTGATGTTTAATATCTTTTCATGTATTTATTTGCTTTTAGTATATCTTCTTTAAGTGCTGCTGTTTAGTCCTTACATCTTTCTTTTTAATGGGCATGTTCTGCCTGGTAAAATAACCACTACATCCTCCCTACCCATTCCATCATGGGGCTACACAGAATGCTTCTGAATTTGAATCCATTCAGCTTCTTCTTGAGGATCCACTCAAGAAATGTCCCATCAATGGGCGGAGAGGGATAAAAAATACTGGGTGAGCGTCACAAAAGTTCATTCCATACTCCTTAACTTTCTGTAATGATCTTAAGTTCAATGAAGTGTCAACCCTGGCAATGGAATATTGTATCAGCTTTTCAAGTCAGGCCCAGCATTATTTTAATGCAATTCACTCTAAAAGCAAAATGTTCAGAACTGTGATTAACAAACCAGAAATTGCTTAAGAAGTTATTTATTCACTCCTCTTCTGCTAAGGCTTCTTTTGCTATGCAGATAAGTCACTAATGTTAGGGACGTTATTCTACCTAAATATTTATTGAAGGTTTACTATGCATAAGACACTGTCTTAGCTGATCAATAAATATTTGTTGAACTGAATGGAAGATGAATATATACATCAAAATATTTCCTAAATAAAATCTATAACTTATATGAAATCATTCAAATATTTCATATCTAAGGGTCATCACACAGGGACATTTTACTAAGCACTAATGGCATCTAGATATAACATACTAGATGATCAAAAAGGTGAAAAACATAACCCTAGCCCTCAGGAATTTGTGATTCTGATTGAATACATACATACATGACCAGGAGGATAAAACACGCACTAAAAAAATACTAAGTTATATAGTAGTGCTTGCACAAATGCCATGATTGAGATGAACTAACCATAGGGAATTGTTTTCCAGCAGGGATGGAACATAATAGTGGCATAAAGGGTAGAGATGATAATAATTATAATTTCTTTCTTAGGCCCAAAGCACAATGGTACACAAGAGTCAACATGGAAAAGACAGTGAAGAAAAGGAGTAGGTCCTGGAATGAAACCTATCACCCAGGAGAAGAAAAGGATGGAGGATGAATTTGGCAGCTATGCTGTCCTTTAGGTGATACAGATGTAAGTGGCAGAGAAGATTTCCCAGGTGCACAGAATACATGGGCAAGGGACTAGTGCCAGCAATATTTAGAACAGCAAGCTGAAGACAATTAATGCTGAGAAGGTCTTTCCAAGGTCAAAAGACTTGGCAATAACACCAATAGCTAGACATCGGCTCTGGTAAAAGAAGAAAAGAAAGGTTCAGTGCATGGTAATAAGGACCAATACAAAGGCTTCATCTTCAGTTTGGGTCAAGATGAAGACATCATCATCTAAGGAATGAATGTAGGAAGAAAGTCCTGTGGTAACCATTGGACTACAATACCACAGCTTTGGGCATTAATTTAGTTTCACCTGGTCATAGAACAAGGATGAGACCTTGAATGGAGCTAACAGTGAGCTTAGCTGAGAGAAGCTAGAAAATACTGAATCAAGAGAATCTTATCAAAATTGACATTGATGAGCGTGGCTGAAGGACAAAAAAAAAGTTAGATAGTTTTTATAACTGATATTCAGGATATTAACAAAAGGAAGTTGATGGTATTGCCCTTTAATATTATATTTTGCCTCCACTTGGAATCCAAGATCATATTTTGCTTCACTGGTACAGATCTAGTCATTTCAACTAGTAATTACATAACTCCCTCCTTCTCCCCAAGGAGAGAGTCATTTTACAAATGCAATATACAAATAAATAAAGGCACCAGTGGAGCTAGACCTGCAAGCTTTTAGAGAGCCGATAAAATTTGATTAAATTCTTCTTTTGTTGTTATTATGTTTTCATCACCTTTGTCATTGTGTCTACACTTCTGAACTCCACCTGGGAGCGGCAGTAACAAGGTATCACAAAACTGGCGTTTCTCACTCTAATTCCAACCTGCCAGAAGCAGCAAACACAGGAAATCTCAGGAGAAAACTCCTTGTCATACAATTTACTGCCCAATTTTGCAAACCCGAGAGGTTTAGCTACTAGTGGTTTCCAGAGTTTCAAATAAGCTTACCAGTTTGGGGCTATTTATCCATAATACAATTCTAAATATTCAATATCAAAACCATGGGTTTTCAGCTTAGAGTAGACTGATGAATGTTCTTTGAGGATTTCGGGGAAAGAGAGGAGTTCAATATATAAGGGATGTCATATGATTCTACTTCTCTGTTACTACCTAATATTTACAGTGAAAACTGTACCACTGGAGAACTAAAAGAGGCCTTGGAGATAATCTGATTTAATGCATTCATTTTGTAGAAAGGCCTGAAAATGAGTTACCCAAGATCACACAGTTATTTAGTAGAAGAATAGAAATACGAATCTGGGTTTATAACTCTGCACAGGCGTATACTCTATTCAGAAATTGAATTGAATTCACTTCAACAGAAGCCCAGAGATGTTCTACAAAAGAAGTAAAAGGCATAATATTTTTCCTCAATAGCCTTATGCTGTCTACAAAACACATGGATAAAGTACATGATTCTTTTTGGCTATATATGATTCTAACCTAAACTGAATCTGTTGAAATAGCAAACGGGTGATGTTCTGGTCCAGAAAACTTATTGAAGGTGCTCATTAAGTTAATCTTTGAAGGATGGCAAGGAGATGTATGGATAGAGAAATGAGTACTTTCTATATACTATAATACATAAACAAAAAGGTGTAGAGCCATGAAATTTAAAAAAAAGGGGGGGGGGGAAGAGAATGAAAACCAGATAGGAATGTAATGAAGATAGAGAAAATACATATAGTCATATTTTTAAAATTAAGACTCAATGATATTACTTATGAGAGAAGTATTTCATTTACTTTCAGAATCTCTTCTAGGCTGATCAAACTATCCTGCAGGAAAGATAAATTGTATCTATAAGTATCAAGTAGTAACAACAGATTTACTTGTTACTTTGCCTTTCAATATGTGAATTTTAATGTAAACATGTGTGAAAAGAATATATATTTTTATTCTTTTTAAAAGGTTTATATTAATAGTTTTTATTTTGAAGTATTACTATTTCAAAAATAGTATAGAGTTCCTATGTAACTTCTCTCCACTTACCCCAAAAATAACATCTTATGTAAGTTTAGCATTAAAACCATGTTTTTACATTCGTACAACGCTATTATGTATTTTTAAAAATCCCATCATTTTGGGGCACCTGGATGGCTCAGTCGATTAAGCATCTGACTTCGGCTTAGGTCATGATCTCACAGCTCATGAGTTCAAGTCCTGCATCAGGCTCTGTGCTGACAGCTTAGAGCCTGGGACCTGCTTAGGATTCTGTCTTCATCTTTCTGCCCCTCCCCTGCTCATACTCTCTCTCTCTCTCTCAAAAGTAAATAAGCATTAAAAATTCTTTTTTTAATTTAAAAACCCATCTTTTTACTTATCCACTTTGAAATACAGTTTACTGATTGCCCCCAGACCTGACAAACAGAGAGGTCAAAACAAGAAAATTATTTAATACCTGTTTTAGTTAAGGTCCCTTCAAGAAAACAAATGGCATGCACAGAAGAGTAACTGAAGGGATTTTAAAGATAATTTTTAAAGTTTGGGCAGGATTAGGAGAGAATGACAAGAGAGAAGCTTCCTATAGTTATCAACAGTAGCCAGTAAGTGGCCCAAGCTTAAAGCACAAGCCAGGACAACAATGAGAAAGGAAGAGAGCTACAGTGTTCTTTGAGTGCAATGGTACATCAGACAAGAGCTGTGTAGCTTTTGGAAGAGGAACAGAGCTACTATGTACCAGTGGCATTGCAAAAAGCAAACTAGGGGATAAATACCCCAATTCATCTCTCTCCTGGTGTTCTGCTGTTTCTTCCCATTGCCCCAACCACCCAGAAACAAGAGGATAAGAGGGCAATTGATCCATTCAATAGAGGTTAACTTCCCTGAACACTGAGTTGAGTGAGAAAAGCAGGTTCTAAGTCCAGAGGGGAAAATAGAAAATATCCATCGAAGTACCTTAAAAATATACTAAACAATTCTAAGTAGTTTATACAGTATTTATTCATTACCAATCCTGCCATTCATTTGTTGGTAGATTTGATAAATCAGGTATGTTATTGATTTACCTACTTAACATCAGAACTTTATCATCTTGAATCCTCTCATCTTTATGAATGCAAACAGTTCATAAACAACCTAGCCTGGTTCTTCCCTGTGAAGTTTCAATCCCCCCACCCCTTAATCCAAACACTTTTCTGGATTACTTCAATATCAGTGCTAATAGTTTTAGACTTCTGCTTCTGTCCAAGAAGGAGTAACAGAACCATATTTGACCGCCTTCCAGAAGCAATGAATGAAAAAGTGACAAGTGTATTAAAAAACAATTTTCAGGACACAAAACATCAAGAAGCAAAGGAGTTATATCTGAGAGATAGGATACAAAGTGAGGCATAAGATTTCCCCAGCCTACTGCCATGAGAATTTCTAATCTCTGGACATCAAGGTAGAGTCTAGTGAATTTACTCATTGGAGAAGTTGGAGCTAAACATTCCAGAGACACAGGGCAGCTAGAACTAATAGGACAGAGTGCCAGAGAGAAAAGATTATGCAGAGGGAGAATGCTGGAGATTTGTGGAAGGCTCCTTTCAAGAAATTAGTAGAGTAATAAAAAGTATAACCTCATGAGGAAAATGTCTGATACTAGGGAAAAATTCAACTGAAAGAATTAGAGGAAATAGTGCCAATATTTAGCCATGTCTGGGAAGAGTGCTATTCCCATTAGACAGACTGGGAAAAACAAAACAGAACAAAACAAAACAGAAAACAAAAACACCTTGTAATTATGGCCATTTGGTAGTACATTTAAGTTCTTGCCACAGAATTGGGAAATAGTTAGGTTTAGACTGAACACTGCTCTAGACCTGCCTTAACAAATGATAGAAGCATCAAACTCTTTCTACATAACTTAAGTGAATCCCAGAACAAAGCTCAAAGATATTTATAAGAATACAAAAATTTCTAGCACCCAACCAGTTAAAATTTACAATGTCTAACATCCAATTAAAGAACAGGAGGTATGAATAGAAGCAGGAAAATATTTCCCATAATGAGGAGAACAATCAATCCATTAAAACTGTCTACAAATTAACACAGATATTGGGATTATCAGACAAAGATATTAAAGTAGTTCTTTTAACTGTATTCCACATCTTTAAAAGCTAAGCAGAGGCATGAACAGTATTAAAAGTGATGAAACAAAACCCTAACCAAAGATAACTACAATATCTAAAACAGAAATATATATATACATATATATATATGTATAGGTTTTCATATGTAACAAGTGCACATATATGTATATACATATATATATATATATACATATATATGTATATATATATATATGTATATATATAGGTTTTCACAAATGTAACAAGAGTTATTATCATTATTCAGATACAAGCATTTGATTTGGGACTGTTCAATTGTGCCATGAGGTAAGGTATAATAATGTTTCAGGTATAGTGTATGAAAAAAGTCCATCATGTGTACTTCTAGAAAGCTCCAGTTCTATAGTGGAAACACTTTAATTAGCTAATAGGAATTTAAAAATAATACAGAACTTGCACAGAGGCTTTTATGTGCCTTATGTTTTTAAAATGGGGTCTATTGTATTTGTTTGAATATGCAACATAACCAATAAAGCAAACGCTCCCCCTGTCAGAAAGTATATATATTTAGAGAGAGAGAGCATGCATGCTGTGGGACATCAAGTGGCTTTATAAATGTATCATTAGAGTTCTCCCCGCCAAAAGATTGGAGGAGGAGGAGGAAGAAGGAGAGAGAGTGAGTGAGTGAGAAAGAAAGGTAGAAAAAAATAATCAAGGGACAATGGCCAAAATGTTTCCAAATTTGGAAAACTATAAACTTACCAATCCAATAATCTCAATTAGCTGCAAGAAAAGGATACCTGAAGTAAACTGCACGAAGGCACATCATAATCAAATTGTGCAAAACCAGTGATAAAATTTTTTTGAGGAGTCAGAGAGAAAAAGAATATATTATTTATATTTATATTTATATTTATATTCATATTCATATTCATATTCATATTCACATTTATTTCAAGAGATGCCTGGATGGCTCAGTCAGTTGAGCATCAGACTCTTGTTTTTGGCTCAGTTCATGATCCCAGGGTCATGGGATGGAGCCCTGCTTTAGGCTCTGCACTGAGCAGTGGAGCCTGCCTAAGATTCTCTCTCTCCCTCTGCCTCTCTCCCCCTACTCATGTGCTTTCTCTCTCTCTCTCTCTCTCAAGAAAAAAAAGGGAAGAATATATACTTCAAAAATGAGGATCACATAAAAGTTCAAAGAATTTATCAGCAGCCAACAAGCATTACAAGAATGTGAAAGGAAGCCTTTCACAGAGCAGGTAAATACTAATCGAAGGAGATGTGAATCTATACAAGTAATAAAAGCACTGAAATGTTACCTAAATGAATAAACGGAGGTATAGATAGATCTAAAGATAAAAATGTCATGCATATTTACAAATATATAATGTATATTTTTAAATATATATATGAAGCCCCAGGAGGGAAGAAGGAGCAAGGCATAGTTGAGGTGGATGGAAATCATTTGACTATTTTCACCACATAGCCATATATCTCCTGCCCTTTCTACTCGACTGACACTCCTCCCTCTTTTACCCTGTCAATGGAATGTTTTTATTCTTTGGTTAAAGGGTTTCCTGTTGCTCCTTTGTGTTCTGTCTGGCTTCTGTGATCTCTATTTCTCCTTCACATGGCTACCTCAGAAATGTGGCTTTCATGCCTAAACGGTGGGGTAAACACCAGAGTGAGAGACCACCAATTCCCATTCAGAAGAGTGCTATTGAAATTCATGCTGGTTTCCTGAAGATCTCACTGAAGTGTAGCTCCTTCTTCATTCTTTTTGCTATAGGGTTTCTTTTTTTTTTCTTCTTCCTTTTTTGAAAGATGCTAGCTGGTCTGTTAAAACCATTTTCTCTTAAGCTGTACCACTGCATGGCTTCCATTATGAGCATGGTTAAATAATTCTTAATGAATCCTCCTTTATCAGTAAGACTCAGCTCTTGTGAGGAGGATTTGCTACTTTTAATTCTATATGGAACATAAATGGGTCACCAAATTGTTCCATACTCTGACAAGATATGTTGCCATCATTTAATTACATTAAATTTTCAATTTTTGAGAGTCGTCTTTAATATATGTGACTACACATATTGCGTACAAGGGATATGACAAAAAATCGTGTCCAGGGTCCTGAATTGGACGTGGCAAGGCAATTTAAAGAAGAGCTAAATTCTGGGATAGTGTTTGAAATATAACACATGACTTCAGAGTGAGAGCATTTATAGAAACCAAGTGCTTCTCAGAATTAGTGGACATAAACATGCATTAAAATGGTCAAAATATCATAATTACCGAGACATTTGGAGATGTTGCTATTTGAAGACAGACCATTTAGAATTCTAGTTGGGGAAAGGCCCAGAAGAGATCCAATGTGCTTCAGTGATCTTCTGAAAGTTACTCCAATTGCTGCCTGTATAAATCATTTGCTAATTAATCACACCATGTGTTCTATAGCAGTCTTGAATTGTAACTCAAGTAATTCCTGTTGTATGCTTATCCTGTATCTCCCCAAACAAACTGTAAGATTCTCAGGGGGAAGCCCACGTGTGCTTGACTTACAAGGGGAGGTTGTTTATAGTGTGTGCCCAATAAATATGTTAATTTTTGATAGGTTACTAGAACAGAATAAATAGGGCTTGTGTGACAAATAAATATAACAGAATTAAAGGGGATATTATAAAGTCTTGAAAACTTTAAGGCACATAAAAAGAAGTCCCATTTAAGGGTTCAGTGTGGGAGAGGCATGAAACCTGCTACTTTGTATGTACTGAATGGATCAGGAAATCGAAAGGTAGGGAAAATTATATATTAATGGTTGTAAAGGAAAAACATACGTATTTAGGAGGTTTTCTAAATTTTGAAGTTAGTACAACAACAAAAATCCATGAAAGTAACAAAGTACAACAACAAAAATCCATGAATTCTACTAACCTTCCTAGATTTCCTGAGAAGTTGCATCTTGAGTTTAGACTCATGTATTCTTATGATCTCGTTAGACTGACACAAAGCAGGCACATGACATAAGAGAGATGTATTTGTTTCCTGTGGTTGCTATAATAAATCACCAAAAAGTTGGTGGTTTAAAACAACAATTTTTTTTTTCTCCCACTGTACTTGAGCCCAAAAGCCAGAAATCAGTATCAGTGGTACAAAATCAGGGTGTCAGCAGAGCCACTCACCCTCTGGAACATTTAGAGAATCCTTTCCTCGCCTTTTGGTGGCAATCTGTGGTTTGTGTCTGCATCAACTCCAAATTCTGCCTCTGCAGTCATATTGTCTCCTCCTCTTCTGTGTGTCAAATCTCTCTGTGCCTTTCTCTTATAGGCACACTTGTGACTGCATTTAGGACACACCCAGATAATCCAGGATGAAGTCTTGATTATTTAATCACTCATGCAGAGAAACGTTTTTCCAAATAAGGTAGCATAGACAGAGATTAGGTCCTGACATCTTTGGAAGCAATTATCAGCCTACCATAATAGCTATCTTTGCTGTTGCTGTCATTCAATGTAGCAACATATTCATAGCTTTGTGATTAGACAGAGCTACCTAAGTCGTATTGAAGAAATTATGTATCTTTGCGTTTCAACTTCCCCATCTATTAAATGGGATATGCAGGAGTAGAATCTCACAATGTTGTCATAATTATTAAATAGGATAGTATATATTAAATTTTAGCAGTTTGGACTTAGTATGTTCTCAATAAACTATAACTATAATTATTTTTATACAATCAATAAACCTCATTTACTCAAAAAAAATGCTAGTTAATATAGCAGTTCAAAAATATCATAAGGCCAGGGGCTCCTGGGTGGCTCAGCTAGTTAAGTGTCCAACTCTTGGTTTCTGCTCAGGTCATGATCTCAGAGTTCACAGGTCTGAGCCCCAAGACAGCCTCTAGGCTGGTGGCATGGAGTTTGCTTGGGATCCTTTCTCTCTCCTTCTCTCTCTGACCTCCCCTGCTTGTGTGCACTCTCTCTCAAAATAAATAAATAAACTTAAGTCATAGGGCCTGGCCACCATTTTCAGAAGCTTACAATCTAAATGGTGAGATAAAATATACGTGCATATAAGAATACCAGAGAAGAAATGCATACTGCAAAACATAATGCTACAGCAGTTCAAAATAAGTATTAATCAAGGGCATGGCAGGTGTTTCCACAAAAGGTTTGGACTGGTGGGGCTGACAGATAAGAGATGCAAAGTCACATGGGAATAGGACATGTGTGGTAAGTAGTAAGGAAGGATAAGAAAGGATAGTAGACAACTGATAGACTAGAACACAGAGGGGGTGTGAAGGACTGGAGTAAACTAGTAGAATGGAAGGCTAAAGACATATTGTGGTCAGTACACTAGCTTAGAAGCTTGATGAAGGCAATGGCCATGTACCTACTGCAATCTTCCCTATCCACCACCCCCCAAATTCTCAGTTCCTAGTTTGATGCTTGGCCTCGAAGAATTATTTAAACAGCATTTATTTCATGATTGCATGAGAAGATGAAAGGAGAGAACAATGAGAACAAGAAAGAAAGGTCTTCTTGAAGCTGGAATTAACTAGATAAATAGATTAAACTAGGATTTCTAAATCATTGGTTTATTGACATTTAGGGCTGGGTAAGTCTTCATTGAGGTAGGGAAATGCCATCCTGTACAATGTACAGTGTGGGATTTTAACCATCTTTCTACTCACTAGAGGCCAGTTTTACCATTCCCCATGTTGTGACAACCCAAACTGTCTCCAGACATTGACAAATGTCCTTAAGACAATGGGGACAGAATCATCCTGGGTTAAGAACTATTGGCTTAAATCAAATGAAGCATTTTGGGACTTAATTTAAGTTGAACAGTTTCAAAAGAAGAGAAGCCAGAGTAAAATCAACCAAATATACTAATGGATTTTCAGAAGACATGCACTCTACTGACTTTACCTAGTGAAATCTAGAACTTGATTCCCTTGGTAATATAATGCTGTAATAATTTATAAAATTCTAAACAATTTTTTAACACCCAAAGACCACAGACTGAAATGTTTCATATGTTGTCATAGCTCATACATTTGGAAGGGAGGGTCTCCATGAAACACGAGGCACCAGCCTGCCAGGGGTGCCTAGAGGGCTGTGCCCTGGAGTTCTACACCTAATGTTTGCTCCACAGAGGACACCAACATACGAAGGTGTGCCAGTGCATATCCTCTTATCAGAACTAGACTTGATTTAAAAGGAACAAAGTAAACACACATATTGATTTCTACTGCATTAAATACATTTACACATCAAAGGAAAAAGAAGCCAGAAATGTTTCAATCTGAGTTACATACTTAAAATTCCATTATTTAAAAAAAACCACATACACACAAAAAACATCCCATGTTCTCTAGCAAATTTGGTTATATTATTTTTGTGCACTTTCATAGGCAAATGGTTTCCTTTTTACGGGCTATATTTTTTGGAATACAATGAAACTGGCCATGGTCATAGGAAAACAAAGCATGCAATTGCCTATTTAGTGTAACAATATAAACATAACAATACAAAGAAATTTGGAAATACTCCATACTATAAAATTTGATATTAGGAACTCCAGATAGAGTTACTTTCCATTAACTCATGGTAATAGAGTAAAATTTGAAACTGGACAAATTAACAGAGAATACAAAAATCCCTGTGTTTTAAGCAATATTTGAAGTAAGTCCTTGCTCCAGGTAAAATAATAAAGTTGCGAAAATTTTGGGGGGTCACCCTCCGTTCCTTCTTCAATAGCTTTTTTTTCCTTGTTGAATGTGCCAGTGTCTGGACACCTAGTACTTTGATGCTTCTATATGGGTGATGTATACATTTAGGTATCAACAAACATTAATTTGCTACTTACTGTGTACCAGACACTGTATTCAATGATGTTACTATTAAGATGGATAACCTACAGATTCCCTCTTCTCCCTGACCTTGTTTTTATCTTTAATTAAGGTTTTCTTGCCCAATTTGATTTCTTTCCAAACCTAGTTTTCCTTTTACCCATGGGAGTTTTATTCTATTTTATAGATGATATGATGAATGAATTATTGCTAGTGTATTTCTTAATGATATATGACCCCTTTCTGATAGTAAAAATAATAGTAATAGGATATTTTAAAAGTAAAAATAATAGCAGATTTTTTTTGAGTATCATAAGTGGGGCCAGCATTTTTTGAAGGTGAGGCTTGTTAAAACATCCGTCTAATCACATCATCTAGGAAGCCTAGACTTATGATTACTTGGAATTTATGTTTCCCCAATTCACCTTGTTTTAGAGCCCATAAATTACTACTCTTGTCTACTGAGGGGAAAAATATTGGAGAATTTGGTTGCTTGGCCAAAAGAAATTAACAAGTGTTGGGAAGCAAAATAAAACAGATAAATGGACTGGTTAATTAGCTTTGTCTCAAATGTACACTTTCCTTTCTTTTCTTTAGGTAAAAATTCCAACTTCCCAGTGGCCAAATCACAATGAATTCTTGACAACCCCAAGAAAGAACTATTTGTAAATGAAAGTCGTCAGGGACTGAAATATAAGTGAAGAAATGACTGAATACTGACTCTATTTCTAGGCCCTGTTCTAGGCCCTGTGGAAATGCAGAAACTATGCCATAACTCATTTCTCCCTGGGACAGCTAAATAATGCAAGCATGAAATACTCCAGAGTGTCAAAGTGGATAGAGATCAACATGAGTTGCCATGCTCAGGGATGGCTCCATGGTGAGTTTTGATATATCCTTTATGTGTCTTTATGTCACAAAGAAAGAAATATGTGAAAATAAGCTTTAAGATGATTAAATTACCCCAATTTGCTTTTATTTACAGTTGTATAGTTCCTGAGGATAGTGTTTGAACTGAATTCATTTTGACAGCACAACAATACAATTCCCATGTTCAGTATGAGATTACACATTGCTGTACAGATCCATTACCTGCTTTTTTGCCTTTTCTTATATCTGGTTATCTACCATTCACCATGTAGTAGATAATTACCATCTTATTATATTTCCATCTTAAGACGGAGCAGGCTAAATAAAACCAGAGGAACATGAAGAAAATCAGACAATTTCATTGAACCAATGAAATGTAATTTGTATGTTTTAAGATTGTGAACCATCGTGTGTATTTAAGAACATTTGGATCTCAGTGCTAGAAGAAGGCAAGGAAAAGGATAAGCATTCTTTTACTGTACTCAAAAAAATTGGTTCATATTTTCTAAAAATGTATTTTCCTCCAACTACTCTTAAAATCCTTGGGAATTTTCATAACAAAAGATGCTCTAAGCCCTCAGTGCATCCACAACAGAGATGCAATTATGTGAATCACAAATAGGTAGTTTTTTCACACTTGATTTCCAAAAATCTGAATTTTTAAATTTTGAGATGGTGGGAGGACCACACTCTTTTATAATGAGTAGTAACAAACAACAGTAGCTGGTATCTCTACCTGTTGTATACATGGATAGAAAGGGTAAAATACAAATCTCTCTCTTATTAAGCATGTATTGCACAGAGCAAAAGGTCTCTAAGAGATCCTGACTTGATTTTTTTTTTTCCTTATGGCTCTATGTAACACATGCTTAATCAAGTAGGGTCATAACTTGAGAGCAGTCAGATGGTTCTCTGTTCAAACATATCTCTTCTACCAGTATGCCAAAATTATAAAATGTCCATCATTAGAATCCTTTTTAGTTAAGACATTAATGTTTCTTATTAAAATGCAAATATATTATTAGACATTAATATCTTATTACTAATTAGTTAATCAATTTTATCCTGACAAAGAGAGGGACTATGAGACAGTGGGAGACTGGGCTCAGGCAAGAATATTTATGAGGTGAAAGATCAGCAAAGGCCTGAACCATAGGGCATTTCTGGGAGAGAGTTCAGATGAAGCAGCACCAAGGAAGGATTGTAGGAAGGCAGATAATATTCTGGGAGCATTCAGACTTTCAGATCTCTCTCAAATCTCGATACCAGAATAATCATATATGCTAACTGAGCCAGTGACCTGACCTGAAATGTGTGTGTGTACTGGGAAGAAGGGAAGAGTCATATGTACATGGCTTTTATGGATTTGCATTCTGATAATTTAGATTTACTTTGGAGGAAAGATGTAAGACAGAATTCATGATTTTTCTTGGACATATAAAATGCCTAAATTTGAGCACATAACATGACCACAATTTGGGGAAATTATTGTGGTTTTGAGAGATACTGAGAACACACAGCAAGACAAAATAAAATAATAATGATTAATAATTAATAATAATAATAATAATAATAATAATAATAGTTTAGGCAGCAGCCAGTGCACAGAGAGACTATGCAAAGGTGAAGAAATGATAGGGAAATGTGAAAGAGCGTAAAGGAAGGGCAGCTGGGTTGGCATGAAAGTTGTCTCTGGATGTTTCACTCTTGTCCTTCCCATGTAACATCCTCAGAGAACAGTCCTCTCTAGTCAGTAAATCCTAGTTCCTGTGGTTCCTTCTACAAGGAGAACATTAGTTGGCGTAAGTCGTGGTCCATATTAATAATAGCTAAATACTTTGAACCCTTGCAATATATCAGGCACTCTGCTAAGCATTTTATATGTAAAGGTTATGGTTATGGTTATATGGTTAAAAAGGCCACGACAGACAATAAATTACAAAGTCATCTAGAGAAACCATCTCCAACATAGAAATGTATTTAAATGTAGTGCTTTAGCCTGTCTTTCCAGACATTAGGATAGAAAGGCTTTCTTTCTGTCTCACCTTCTAAATAATAACAAATACTTTAATGTCATAACACATTACCACTTCACTCACTATCAACACTTTGATGCCTAGAACATTTACATGCTTATAATTTTTAATTTCTTACTCAGTTCTCAAAACAACCTTGGAAATAATGATAAGAAAACTGTGACATAAATTAGGAAAGAAATTTGCCCAAGTCACACAAGAATAATTATTGGAGTCAGGTTTTAAACCCAGGCAGAGGGGCGCCTGGGTGGCATAGTCGGTTAAGCGTCTGACTTCAGCCAGGTCACGATCTCGCAGTCCGTGAGTTTGAGCCCCGCGTCAGGCTCTGGGCTGATGGCTCAGAGCCTGGAGCCTGTTTCCAATTCTGTGTCTCCCTCTCTCTCTGCCCCTCCCCCGTTCATGCTCTGTCTCTCTGTCCCAAAAATAAAATAAACGTTGAAAAAAAAAATTTTAAACCCAGGCAGAGTTTTGAGGCAGAGCTCTCAATCACAAGACAGAGTGTGTGGCTTATGGGCCTTGAGTTGGTGTGACCTCAGTAAGTCTCTGATCTCTCATTGGTCAAATCTGTAAAATATAACGGGTGGCATTGGAATTCTGAAGTCCTTTCTAGCTTTTAAATTCTATGACTCAATCCTAGTGAGGCTATGGGGAAACAATCATAATCATATTCCACTAAAGGGTCTAAATGTTGATTGCTTTATAGCAGAAACTTGTCAATATATTATTTCATTTGTAAGAATCCAACCTAGGATTCAGAAGATATAAAGGCAAAACATGGTAAATGAGAATGCTTATCTGAGGTGTATGGATACTAGCAGACAATTTGGGAAAGGGGTTGATTATTTACATTTTGATACATGATCATACTCTTATTAATATCATGTTTTAAAAAATAACGATATTGAAAAAGTTCACAATAGTAGGAAAAAAATAAAACAAGTTATAAATTATAAATATGAGACTATCCAGTCTTGATTTATATTTATGCATACATGTGAACAGTATATGTGTTTATATCTTTTAAAGGTAAATGCTTGCAAGTTTTACTTTTTTTGGTAACATCATTATTCATAATTTCTATTTCCAAAATTTCCCCCAAACCATTACTTTTATAATCAGAAAAATAAAACAATTTGAAACAAAATATATTCAACAATATATATCAAATTCCATGAACAATTTCCCTCTTTTACTTTTTCCATTCCCCATATCTTACTTAGCAAATCAATGAGAATCTAGTCGAAGGCTGACTAGAAAGTCAGGATCCCTCAGGAACTCGTCATGTTCTTGTTGCAACCACTTGGAAAAATCTGTGGAATGGCCATATACTTTTGGAATGATTGCAAGAATTCCTGCATGGAGAGCATGCTGATGGCAGCAAGTTATCCATGGTCTGAGACCCTATTTCTGAAGGCTTGTGTAGTGCTGTTAAACCCATGGTCATCTGATGCTGCCTCTAATAGTATGTAACATATTGTTTGCACTCAATAAATTTTAAGCCATAGTAATCAATAATAATAATAATGAGGCAATAAAAAATAACTGAACTCAGTAGCACTGATGCAGTAGCTCTTTATGAGTTCCCAATAGGGAAAGCAAGATATAAGCAAAACTAGGAAGGCCATAGTGTTCAGCATGAGAGACCTTCCAGAACAACCTGTGAAGCAGAACCAATCTTAAGTGTGCACACATATGGGCAAGTAGTAATGCCAGTTTGCAATTCTAGGAATCAGGGCTGATTAAATAGTGTAAGAAGGACTGGAAAAAATTTTCCTGACTCTGATTATCTCTCAATTGTATCTATGCTGTTATGATAACAAGGTTTGACAAATCTGAGAATGTCATGAACTTGATTGGGTATACAGGCAAACCGAGTGTGAACTTGTTCCATTGTAATTCTTATCTTCCCCAAGGAATCTGTTTAAGTCATCCCAATCTTGGTGTTCTTTTCCCTTCCATACTGGAGTTAGCACTTGTCACTTTATTGGTGCCTTCAGATATTTGAATATTTTACTTTGTACCTTGGATGTATTTATGCACTTTTCCCTCTGTATCTTCTTTGTGAATTTTCCAAATTATAGGATTACTTGCTTGGTTTTTGTTGTTGTTGTTTTTGTTTGTTTGTTTTTTGTTTTTTGTTTTTTCTCCTACCAACTAGTGATGTTAGAAAGTTAAGGTTCCTGTGAGCAAGACATTGGTCTACTTCTAGGAAACAACAATGGAGTAGAAAGAGGGGCCTGAGCACTTGATATGTACATATTTATTTCTTCTATTATTTTCTTTCCTTCTTTGTTAGAATGTAAGTTGCAGGAGGGTATAGCTTTGTTTTATACATAATGTAACTCCAGTCATTGGAAAAGTATTTGGAACATAGGGAGCACTCAATAAATATTTCTGGTGAACTATATATATATATATATATATATGTATATATATATACATATATATATATATATAGGAAAAGTTGCCCTCCCAGAAAACATATATCACTATGAGAAGTCATCTCATCAATTCTCAAAAAAAGGCCTTTTAAATCCATGGGGCTTGGCCAGATGAAGGGGTGGAGCAGCTGATTTGAGAACATTCAGCCTAAAGGTGACACAATTCCCTTGTATCTATTAGAGCACTGTGCAAATTCATCTATTTTCCTAGCCCCTGACAGTTACCTGATTACTTTCTGACACTTAATTGTGACAGATCAAGTATTTCTCCTTGTCCATCTTTCATCACGATTTGTGATCCAAGACACTGACTTTAAGCTTGTTTAATCCAAAACAATCACAATTGACCAGGCCAAACAAAACAAAACAAAACAAAAACAAAAATCATAGGTTTGGCCACAAAGGGGATATTCACTAAATACCTATTGTGTCAAATGACACTCTACTTGCACAGCAGCCATCACAGGAAAGAAATTCCTATGTGTATAAGACACAAAGTAAAAGACTTATAATGATAATTGTTATTATTCAATAATCTCTCTTTGTTTTCAGTTAATACACAGAGGAAGTGGATTATGCATTTTCACTGAGCTTTCAATTATATAGCTGTAGATAGTAAATATGAGATATGCATATGTTGAAGAATTAAGACTATTCTGACTTCCCCTGACACCTATTTTTAGGTTTTGCTGAAAGTCTCTGTGTGACCAGGGAATTGAATAATAAAATACATGATCAAACAAAATTTAAGGAGGTTGTTGTCTACTGTTGAGTCATACTCCACAAATAGCATGTTCAGACACTCTCAGATAAAGATTTGTTCCTGTATTTAATGCTGTGTGCGTGTGTGTGTGTGTGTGTGTGTGTGTGTGTGTGTGTGTGTGTGTGTTTTCACTAAGAATGTCACATCTTTTTCAGAATGTAGGTTGTTTGGGTTGAAAGGTTTCCTAGTGCTACCCAGACGTAGCAAAGGAGCAGGCCTAAGAAGCATTTCTGGATTGTTAGTCTATTGTTTGAAGACCTATGTTTAGGATCCCTGCTTTGCTTTGAGCAGGGAGATTTATTGTTCTACTCCAAAAGATTTACCTTTGTCTTCCTCAAAATTAATCACAGACTTTCTCATCTGAAAATGTCCTTAAGGATCATTTGCCAATCCCTGATCTTAAAACATGAAATTCATTCATCCCATGCTGAATGGGTGGTCATCTAATAAATTCTGGGCTGAGAAAATTTAAAAAGTAGAAATTCAAGGCCTGCATGTTAAATGTGAGATAGCAGCAAAACCAAAGAGACAGGATCCCGGGAAGAATAAAGGACAACTGACTTTCAGAAAATTTGAAAAAGAGATATAATATCAAGTCTGATACCAAGTTGATCAGTGTCAGGAAACATCACCTTTTACATGAAAGTAAATCAACGAGACCCCCTCCTCTTCACCCATGCCTCTTTCACAGTCCAATTAAAATCATGTTTTCTTTGAACACACAGAAAAAGAAGAAAGTGTCTGGGCACGTAAGGGACATCAGTCGTCTGGTTCTGCAGACAGGTGCATTTGTCATGCCCTGGGGAGCAATGACGGTAGTTTCATTTTATTAATTGAGAAGATTATACATCCATGATAGCTACGTTTCCTCATTCTCCTTCTTGGAGAGAGGATGGAGGAGCGAAGTGAACATTCCATAGTTAAGCAGGAAAAGCCCCCCCCCCCATTTTTGTTTTATTGCATTCTAATTAAGCATGATGGGAGTGAGAGATCCTACAGCAATGCAGCAGGCTTGAAACACTGACAAGGTCAATTATCTCCTGATAAGCCTTGCACCAGCAAGGATTAATAATATGACTAATATTAATTGAATGTGAGTTCATTGAGTTTTATTTCTTATTTTAAAGTTCTCTTGGCGGGTGTGCATGCCATGGTGCACAGAGAATGATGGATAGAAGTGGCAGAATCACTAATAAGCCCTTAGACCCCCATGGCCCACTGGGCACAGAGAGGATGCAGGTTTGAATTTCTTTCTGGGTTTCCAAAGAAACCCTGGCAGAAACCTAAAAGGGGCAAGTTTTATAATGTAATTTGTTCCATGAATAAAGAAAGTGTGAGAGATTTTAGACCTGTGGATTCAGAAGTTCTCAAAAGTGCAACTAACTGATAATGTCACTTATGGTGAATTTGGTCTAGTTGCTTTCTATAGAAAAAAAAGCAGAGAGGAAAGAGGGAGGACAGGTCCTACTTTCTTTAATGGGATCCAAACTCACAGATAAATTGGTTATTATATTATTATGTGATTCCATAAATTCACATCTCTCCTTTTCAGAGTTGGGAAGAAATGTAAGGGGTGGCATATTCTAAAACACAGAGAATACAGTGATTTCTTATTTTTGAAACATTGATTCTATAAAACAACATCACACCATATACATATACATACACACACACACACACACGTCTATACATATATATAGTAAATCCTGTATAATGTTCACTTTAATTTATGCATGAAAGTAGTTAGGAAATTAGGAAAGTATGTCTATGGATAAGACTTGCTTCAAATGAATTGAAAGATGAACGTCAAAGCATATACAGTGTGTTGTGATCCTGAAAGTGATTTCATTGACTTGGGAATTGAGATATGCTATTTTGGTCCAATTTCTTCCCCACACATTGGCATGCTTTCATATCCAGAGGTATGACTTCCACTCACTGATTCCATAAATTCACATCTCTCCTTTTCAGAGGTTGGAGGGGATGTAAGGGGTTGCATATTTGAAAGCACAGAGAATATAGTAATTCCTTGTTTTTGAAACACTGATTCTATAAAACAACATCACACTTTATTTTACTAATCCTTTGTGTTTGCTTTTAAATAAGTGTTCAGTTAAAATGATTGTTACTCGTGGAAATGAACATGAGAGAACCAAGGAAAGAACCAAGTACAACAAATAACATAAAGGACCTAAAAGCAATTTGAGCACAGCTTTGTCGACGGTTTGGAGTTATTAATTACATGTGAGATTCCAAACACAATGTCGACTTCCAATTTAACCCATCTTTAAATTTTTCCTACCCGCCTCAGTGAAATATGAAAGGAACCTCTCTCCCCTGAACTTATAACGCAAAATTGGGTAACTCTAACTTGGCAACTAGAAATTACCTTTACTATTTGTATCTCTACCATTTTTCAATTCAACTTATATATAAATCTGCATTCTTTCATGTGGTCTGGTCTAATCTCTTCCATAGAGAAATTACTTGAATATGGAGTCCATTTCTTTAACAATTTCCTATCCTGTACAGTAGCATGTGAGGCAAAGGATGCAGTCAGTGCTATGTATTACATTGAGTAACTAATGCTCCAACTTGTTCAATATTCAAAAAATGACAGGAAATCAGTGACAGCATAATCAAGGCACATGTGGAGGCGTTTCGCCCCAGGTGATCCTGGTAACTTCTAGACAATCATCTGGATTTAGCAAATGATAATCATGCTGGGGAGAGGAGCAGAGATCATAGGACACAGTACCTACTATTCAGAATGAACATACCATAATGGGAAGGGGGAGAGAGGGGGTGAAAGAAGAAACAACTTTTACTGCAAAGCAGAGAGGAGAGGAGATTCATTTGTGGCAAAACAAAGCCATAAGCCAGACTCCTCCAGAGGCACCAGAAGTTCAGAGCAATGAAAAAGGCGTTGGGGAGGTTAGGACCATCTGTAAGTTTATATGTTGATAGCTTAGGGGGGAAACAATTACAATTATTCAGAAATACTGATGAGAAAGTTCATAATTAAGGAAACTGAGATTTAAATAGAATATAAATAGTTGGAGGTATTGTTCTCTGTTTTGCTGATTTCCTTATTTTCCTGTGATCTACCATTTTACATCATCCAGGACGAGTGAAAGATCCAGGGCCTGATGATACAGTTTCTGATACACAACATGCCCAGTGATTTTGTCCACTTATTTGTCCTCCTCTGTGAGTGGCATTGGCAACAACACCCACCACAAAGTGACAGCAGTCTACGGCTAGAATATTACAGTCTGATGCATGTGACTGGGGTTCAACGAAAATACATCAGGAAGGATGAAACCCTTCCAATCCAGTCATACACTTTGCTCTGCAATTTTCAAAACCAAAGTACCTGGAGTCTCTATTGAAACACAGTGCAATGTCCCTTCACCCGTGTCTTTCAGAATGCGATGTGACATTTCCTTCTCCATTTTCCATTTTCTCAGTTAAATGCAATGCATATTTATAGATGATATTTATTTTACTTCTGCCTTCTCCTAATGAATTCCTATGAAGTAAATAGAGGTGGGGGCCCAGAATCTAGACATACATCTTCCCAGTTACCATGATGGAGAGAGTGACAAGTTGGGTTTGGAGTCACACTCTGTGCTTATATTTGGAATTATACATTACTGAAATGATGCTTAACAGTTTTTACATAATAATGTCTATTCCCTCTTACAGAATTACCTGTATCCCTACTCTTTCTAATTCTGTTAGATGGTAAAGATCCACTTGGGGGTATGAGATGGCACTCTTGATGAAGAGGCAGGCAGTTCTACCTTTATACTTGATAGTGGGAGAAATAAGACAGGTTACACCTGCCAGTGGCTAAATATTGGAGTCTAAATTTTCTTCTGGTGCCTAAAAACCATTTTGAAGCCCCTTTCTCAGAAAGGGGAAGACATAGAATTTCCCTCTCTCTTATCCATAATCCTAGTACACACTCTTTACATTTCTCCCTCTAGAATCCTGAAGCTTCAGATCATCGTGCAGCATGATACGGAAGACTGCATGTGGTAGTAGGTGGAGACTCATCAACGCTGAATGGCACATAAAGCATTGACTTTGAATTATAAACCTGCAGTGTAAGATCTGTGTGTTTTTGGATAAGTTACATACATTCTCTGAGCCTCACTTACCATTCTTAAAATGAGAATATTAGCTTATATTCTAGAATGTGAGAATTAAGGGAAATAATCTATGCAAAGCATCCATTTCTGAGAAAAGTAAGAAAAAGATGGGGCTGACTTAACTCATCTGGAATTCAAATTCCTTTGTCATAAAATGAAAGTGTCCTAATAATTAATACTCTACACTTTAATGGGCCTGTCACTAACCTTGTGATTCAACAGTAGTGCAAACGCATGGAGCATTCATTTCAGGTTGGTGAGGCTGTATTGCAATCATCCCTCTGTGAGAGATAAGGAAACTGAGGCTTAAAGAAATAAATTATGTGCCCTAAGTCATACAGGTGACTGGTAGAGTCTAAACTATTTGACTTCAGAGGGCCAGTTTCATTTACTGCAACACATTTTATAGGTATTACTATCCCATTCAATGGATAAATAAGACAGGTCCTTTGTTAAAACACTGGTAAAGAGGAGGAAGATAAACCTATGCCATGTTAACTCTGAAATACTTTGAAAAATATCATTGGGAAATGTTACCTCAAAGACAACCCTTAGATGTAGGGAATTATCTTATGCAAAAGTGAAAGTTTACTTTCCATGAAAATATGAATAGGAGACCTCAATTTATGCCATTATGAACTGGGAGTTGTTTTTTAGAATGTGGTGGGTTTGTGGTTTTGTTTGGCTGGTTTTTTTGTTTTGTTTTGTTTTTTTGCATCTGGGTTGTTTCAGATATGACATGATAACATATACAAAAGTAGGCAGACTTATGCTTGTGTCAGATAAATCAATGGCTTACTTGCCAGTAGGTAATTTTGAACAATCTCAGCTCTTCTGTATTGCCATTCCTGAAGAAAAAGCTGTAGGAGGAGATATTTTTTAAGCAAAGGTTCTTAGCAGCAAGGGAAATAATCTCCATGCTCTTAATATTGCTGAAGGGAAATGACATATAGCCTCTTCAGCCCCCTATTTGGACAACTGTGTACAAAAGAAGGTAGCAAAGTAGAAGCAGAAAATATAAACTGATAAAGGTGAGAAGGGACTGGTAATAGCAGCCAGCAAAGGAAGGTGGTAGAACTCCTATCATGCCCTGGAATTCAGAATACATTGCCATTACCAGAAGGACAGGTGTACAAACTTGGACATCCTACAACCATGATTTTTATTCATGAAGATGACTCTAAGACAGTAAGAAAGTGTGAAACTATTCTCATAGTTACCCATTTAAGAAGGCAGAGATTTTTATAAAAAATTCTTTCCAAAATTTTAACATAAATATTAAATATTTTTACTGCTTTATATTATGATTTTGAGTGAGTGCAGCAGATGATTGACTTACTGCCTGAGACAAAATGTTGCAGCATAACGGCTCCCTTCAATAAAGTGACTGAATATGTCTACACATATAGCAATCCATGTTGAATGCCTGTAAGAAAAGTGGTTTACTAGAAAACGTTCTCTCAAATAGGGAAGTGGTGACCAAAAATTGTCACCGCACCATATGGGTCCATATCTTCAGTGCTGATACCGATTGATTCCACTAGAGGAGACATCTATCTAGCATCACTTAAACCAAGGAACTGGTCTATCAGATGGTTCTGTGCACTTCAAATGTGGTGACTAGTCTGAAAAGATTGAGAAGCACCCCTAGTGTAAATAAGAAATGGAGGAACCACAGATGTGCTAGAGCCTGAGGAAGAACTTATTTCAGTCTGGTGATCTTATCCAGTCTCAGTATTTCAAATATCACTCATATGCTGACAGTTTGTTTTTCTAGCCCATACTTTTCTCTCAAATTCTAGATTTAGTCTTCCTACCACCTGATTAACATTTTTTCTTTGGGTATATACTAGACACATGTTTAAAACTGGCATGGATGGGGCATGAGCTACTCATTAAGGATGACTAGAATTTGGCAAAGAAGAGAGGAGGAAGAGAAACACACACACACACACACACACACGAGCATGGGCATGTGTTCACCACCTCCCCCCCACACACATGCACCAGAACACAGTTGTACAAAAGCATGGCATAGATCGACCGGGAGAAAAAAGGAAAGTCACAGTACAATTATGATAAATGGGAATCTTATTTTGCAGAAAGGAAAAATACCACATTTTATCTCCAAATATGATAGAAGGAAAAGAATGAGAAATTTTTCACTGCCTGTATGAAGGGTTCAGATAAGACACAAAAACAGAAGAGTTAAACATTGCATTTTTAATTTTAAGATTGCAAGTGTCCCCAAAATTCTTATTGATAAATCACTTTCTGGAACCACTTCAGATTTCCAACTAATCCCCAGTCTTCAATAGAAAGAGAAGAGAAATCAAAATGTGCTATCAGAATTTGGGGGGATTTTGTTCACGTTCTATGCCAAGTCAAGGCCCGGTCCAGAATCAATCAGGTTCTATTGCCACCACCTACCCTCCACCTTGGCATATTCCTCATCATATTCAGGTGGCTATAGTTTTTATTATTGCAGCCCAGATTGCCTTCATCTAACTCTTTCCCAGCAGCAGTGAACTTAGAGGCAATAGGATAGCAGGAATCTTCCTTTACACCTCCTCTTTACCCCTAGTCTTTATTGCCTGTGCATTGCAAAAACAAGCATGAAAAAATAAGACAATTTCCAAAGACAGTGTAAAATCCCAAAAGGTAACATATAACCATCTGGAGTACAACAAGCACATCATATTTTCTTTCTTTAGCAAGACAGTTCCGAGTTTTATGGAAGGCATCCCAGTAGGCAAAGACCTACTAGCTGTTTGTAACTCTTTAAAAAATTTTTAAAAAAATAATAAAACTGCAATGTTTCTTTAATGTCACAATCTGAATTATAAGCAGAGAGTTGGCACATCTCTCATTTTATTCATTCTAATTACAATTGCCTTGTCACTGAGATGCCAACCTGACGAAGAGCAAATCAGGTAGCAAATCCCCAGGGGCCGCTTAGTAACAGGAAGGCTGTCTCCAGTGGAATCAACGTGACAATTTCTTCTTTCCCTCTTCAAAGTCGAGAGTCCCCCTGGACAAATTCACATTTGATTATTTTCGCTAGGCTCTCTGTCTTCAACTGCTTGATTAGCATCTCAGTCACCTAAGAAATTAGACTAAAGTTTGTGACCATTAAAAGGAAACCAAAGCATGTGCAAGGGTGTCTGCTCGAGCATGCAGCACACCTATGAAAATCCATGCTCTTAACTTGGCACTAAGTACTGACGCCAATTCTACTGTGTAAGGGCCACTCTGTGTGTGTGTGTGTGTGTGTGTGTGTGTGTGTGTGTGTGTTGCTGTTTATGTTCTTAAGAGGTGATCTTTTCACACAGCTCAATCTAGAAATGTGAAGTCAAGTTCGAAAACCATAGGCAAAGGTGTGGGAGTTGCTTCCATAGGTACCTGCTTTTCCTTCCTCTCTAACTTTCCAGCAGCTGTGCTTAGAGATAAGACCACTGTGCCTATTGCTACTGAAATGTTTAGTATAAAACCTCATTCTCTCTGGTAAAACACATTTGTATACAATGGTGCAATTAACATTAGAAGAGAATTAATATATAAAAAAAAAACATTCCAAGAAAATTATTGGGATAGTCTCCTCTCAGTCCATTGCCAACCATTGCTTGTGATTGATCAATGGCCCAGGAAACAGGATAGAAAAGAGACCAATGGAGCCAGAATTCTCCCTTCAGAATCTTTCTTGTACCTCTTCCCTGATGTCCTCCTTAACTATCCTGGTTGATGGGACAATAATTCTTAAATCTTGGTGTATATAAAGAGCAGGTAACTGGGCACCTAGTACAGACATTTCATTTTACTACAGGTGAGCTGTAGCTCAAAACCTGCATTTTAACAGTAATCAGGGTGAATATACTAGGAACACTACCACAGTTACTCTCTCAATTCCAAAAACCTATAATGATAATGTCTATATCATAAAACTGTCCCATAGCTCAACTAGGGCAAACTTTTAATTATGATGTATGTCAGCTCCTCCCAAGCAATTTTCAAGAAAGGCCTGGGTATTAACATTTTCTTTTTGCTACATAACACACTATACATAATAAGTGCTCAATAAATGCTTGCTGCTAGGAGTTGATTTAATGCAGAAACCAAAACTATTTTGTTTAAATGTCTTCTTTCTAGAAGGTAAAGTTTCCTTTGCCAACATATAGACTATATACCTTTAGAATTCTAAATTATTTCAGGAAAACTTTAGTCTGTTCAAAGATATTGGCTATGGGTGACTAACTCTCCCAGGAGATAGCAGATCTCCAAGCTACATCTCTGGCTCAGATGAGGTGAAATGATTCAGTGTTGTTTCTGTCCAGTATACGGTTAATGGTTTGGCTCCTCCACTCATGGTCACTTGAGCTGTCCAAGCTGAAAAAATGCACCTTTTCATAGGACTACAAGGTCAGCCAACAAGAACAGAGTTATATTAGCTTGGATATAGAGTAAACACTGTAGCTTTGGACCTTCATGTCAGAGAATAGGTTCATATTCTCCTTAATGCTCAGAGATCAGCAAATTGAATTATCAGCCTTCAACATGACAGTTCTGTGCCCAGGGCTTTGGTGCTTCAGGGAATGTAGAAGAGTGAGATGTTGTCTTTGCCCTCAAGTATCTTACAATTTAGTTTGACAGACAGATGATACAATGAGTTAAATAAAATAAGAATAAAAACTTAAATAACACTTAATGATAGAAGGGCACTAAGTATGTCATTGTGTGCCAAAGAGTAAGAGTCCTAGAGGTGTTGAGGCAAGAGAGAAACGATCTGGGGTGGTCTGAAAAACCCTCAAGATGGAGGTGGATCTGGCTGAAGAGAACAAACGAGTAGATTTGAATATATAGGTTTGTCAGCCTGAGTGGAAATGGATGCAGCCAGAAGTATGAGACAGGCAAAACTGGCCTTGTCCCTTTCTTTGTTCCTCCTATAAATCGGCACTTATTTAAAGGTCTGTCATCCAACCCATCACATTAGACCTTCCTTCTCTGATCATTCTTCCCGTCCACTAAAAACTTGCCAAGTCATACATTCACATATTTTCTTGCTTTTACAGAATATATTATTTAGACAACCCATTTCGTACTCAGGTGTTACATTGCATAATACACATTTTTCTATGTTCACGCAGCTCCCCTCTACTCATTGAAACTTCTGTTTACTATATTCCATCTTCATGCTGCCAACTTGCAAATCAATGAATTAATCCCTACAAAAATAATAAATGAGAAACTCAAGGGAAGCCCTGACATTAGGTAAATAAGGATACACTTTGCTGAGAGACTGAGGAAAAGTCTCAAGCCACATCAGGAGGGCTATGACTCACATAGAGTAAGTCCTTAGCAGCAGGAGATGTTCTCTCAAGTCTAAGAGTTTTATCTTTCATTTAACCAAATTTCTATATTTGTCCATATCCTACTAACACCTGTTCACAAAAACAACATATCTTAATCTGACTCTACCCAAAAGGACTATGGCTTCCAATTACTTAGGAGGAAATGGCCCTTTTGAGCCTGTATAGTAGATTCCTCCCTATCTCTTCAAATACCATTGCCATTGCCCAGTTGCTCACACAGTTATTTCATTTCATTATTCTCTTTACTCTGTATTTTCTTGCCGTAGCATTTTGCTCAAGTGCTCCATCCTGCATGAGAGTCTTTGTTCTCTCTTTTTATCTATGCAAAAGCATCCCTCCAGAACTAGACAAAGCCTAGAAATTTTCCAGATGTTATTATTTTTTCTTCTACACCCTTGGATGTAGAGGCATAGGCATTTAACACATGGGATGGGATTTGATTGCATGTGTACACATGTATGTGTATGACTCCAGAGCATTGGAAGAGCCATTATTCATCTAAGTGTGTACTGTTTGAAAAAGGGTAGAGTTTGGTCACAGGAACTGGAAACAGTTTGTACTGGAACTCTTTGCCTCAGTTGCTGGAGGGAACAGACTTCACTGCTATATCCAATGTATTTTTATAGGTCCACACAGGACCTCGTTGATGATTCCACAAAGATGCTTTGCTACAAAGATGATTCCACATCAAGCTTGCCTAATCTACTTGACTGTCTCCAAATAGAGACTTTTCCACAGTAGGAGTAAAACACATCTCAGATGCTTTTCTCCTCTATAAGAGTAAAGTGAGTTGCATATACCTGGGTAGTAGGAGGTATGTAAATTGCAAAGCAGATAAGCATTTACAAAATCATTGTCCTTTGTGGGGATAGGATGGTCCCTGTACATTCCCGTGAGGAGGGCGTGATTGTATGTATATCTGCCTCAAATTTTTAAAAAAACATTTGACAAAGCAAGTTCTCTATTTTTCAAATCACTGCTTCCAGCTTCAGTTTAATAGCAGATTAAGCAGTTCAGTCTGTCTGGGCCTGAGCCAATAAAACTCATTTGTAGTATTTAGTGGATGGCTCTGGTGATCAAAGATGGTTGCAAAGCCACGTTTTCCCTCAGGTAACCATTCAACTACCAGAAATGTGTTCCAACTATGAGCAGCAAGTTTAAAAAACAAACTCAAGTGTGACTCAAAGCTAATATAAATCAATCACCATTAAAACCTTTTGGAATATGCTCTCTTTTCCACAGTGCTTCATGTCAAATACCAATGAGCATGTCATATATTATTATTCCCCAGGATCTTAAGAGAATGAAGATATCAACAGCCATTTAGATAGGCACCAGGAACTTAAACGAGATTAAAGTGAATGAAAACAAGACCTAACCAAATGACAGTTTTCTCTTTTACAGTATCCTTAAATATGTCCCAGAGTTACATCATATAATCATTCAATTAAATAATAAATCCACTTGTAGCTAAGGAAGGAGGAGAGAAGATTCAAAGATGAGGGAGGTTTGGAGGGATGGAATGTTTTCCATGCTGGGAATGGCAGCCTTGAGAATCAGTAAGATTAGAAAAAAACAAGCAGGCAATTCTCTATACAGGCACCTGCGGGACAGCTGACTTAATCCCAACCTGGAGACTCCATAGAAAGAATGAAAAATTTTCTAATATAGAAGGAATTCATGTAAAAAAAAGTTTAATTTAGGCCTAGAAAATGGACCTAGTTTGGGAATGATTCCCGGAAAATGCTGGAAATGGCAGAAAATGTGTTAAAATAATTTATAGGGTCCAGTTGCACTTCATCAAATGATTAACAGTATTCCATCTGCTTTCTAAATATTCCCACCTTCTACTAATTCCTCTGAAATTTTGCCATTTCAGTCAAGCTAAAATTTATTAGCACCCACTTACTGTGATTTACATGCAGGATGATTTGCACGCCTCTTTCCTGGGCTATTTGCATGTCTTTATCCGGGATGCAGCTTATTTGGGGGCACATTTGATTTATAAGCATTTGGCAAGTCTGCCCTTCTATTCTTTTTTCTTTTTGATTCATGCAAGGGCAGAGTTATATTCCTGGGGCTCATTCATTCCCTAAGAAATTAATTTTTTAATGAAATCTTCCCATTTGGTTAAAAATTTGTGAAAAATTAGATTCAATCTCCTTTGCTTGGGTACAACAAAAGTAGTAGTTAGAATTAGGACTTCCCTTTGGTAAAATTTTGAACTAGATAAAGTTTGTATACAGTGGCTGTGGGCTCACCATTCTATGACTCTATTCTGTTCCTGCTACCTAACCCTCTCTTTATGCTTTACCTCAAAATATATAGATAACACTTTTAAAAAAAAATTCCCATATGCAAATCTTCCCTCTCCCTACCATTCTGTCTCTTTACTCCCTTTTCTACATTTTGAGGACCACTGCTCACTGGCCTGCCCTTAACTGTCAAGAGAAAAATGATCGAATAAAATTATACCGCCAGCATGAGAACAATGCCTGCTTCCATGAGGCAGTTGGGATTTGAAATGGAACACTTAGAGAAACAACTCCTTAATTATAATTTCATAATTTATAATGAACCATTCACATACAGTATGCACTTAAATCCTTAAAACATTCTTCAGTATCATAATTATACATATTTCAGTTTTATATTAGGGGACACTATGGCTCAGGAAAGAGGGGGACACTATGACTCAGGAAAAAGATTTAGGGGAAGATTGTGGATAATGGGGCATTCAGAACCTGGCCAACTATCACTGAATTCTGTTAAGTTCCCACTCCTGCACTGGCTCCTTAGTGCTATGGGACAATGCACTAGTGATGGAGATTTATTTCTGGAGCAAACTATGAGATGCATTTTCTTCTGGGCTAGACAGCTTTTTTTTATCTTTCAAATCAAATTACCCCAGGTGGCTTCCTATTCTGCCTAAAACTGAGGAAGAGGAGGATAAAATGCATGAGGAAATGGTTGAGTACAACTACAGGGGAATTTAATTTAGGAGGTGATCTCATGAGGCCTCATGCCCACACAAAACAGTCCACAGCAGGTCGGTCATTCTTGTCAGATTCTCCAATCAGCCTATTTCCATTTTTAGTCTAATGTTGTTCCGTGACCTTGTCCTGTGGCACAGCAGACAATATTGTGGGAGAAACAGGAGCAGCAATAGCCTAATTATACAATTACATATTCATTTACCCCCTAGAGAGCCTAAGACTTCTGAGAGCCAAACAAGAAGTGGTTGGCTGGAGACTCATTTTGAAAGATTGCTTCACCCCAAGATATAGAACCTTATCCACATATGGAACATAAAATTATCAGCTGAGTTGCATTGGTAGATGTCAGGAGAAAAATTAAATTACTGAAGACATTTAAAACTCATAGAAATGTAACCAGATTTAGAAATGTATAATAAAGTCTGCATTATTTGGCACGGTAAATTTTATCAGTGTAAGATAATTCACACTCAGATTGTGTCCAAACATTTTATTATTTGAGCAAGTCATCATCAGGACTGTCTTCTATTCTCTACCTGTGCTATTTTTACTCCTTTCTGATATAAGGGATGAGATGCTAGGTAAGAGTAGGGACTTTAATAAAAAAGAGATTTAAAATAAAAGGAAGAGCAATCATACCCTACCAAGTCCCCTTCTACTTTTATCTATCTTAAAATTGATTAATTTATGATTAGTTGACTAATTGTCTTTCTTGATAGTAGTGGTATGTCCTAACATCTACATCAGATAGTAAGTATTTTACTTACTTACTTACTTACTTACTTACTTACTTACATGTCCTGTCTCAATTCTTGACTCATTTCTGCTGTTATAGCACAAAACTAGCCTTGGAAAATATGTAAATCAATAGATATGACTGTGTTTCAGTAAAACTTTATTTACAAAAAAATGCAGCAGGCTGCATGTGGCCCATGGGCATGTAGTTTGCTAACTCTTGTTCTATAGAGTCCACAAGATATTTCAATATGGTAGTAATATATGTTAGGGGAAGGTAGGTCATTGTTCCTTTTCCACTGTCTCCATTTTCAAAATTGTTGTAATAACTAAAGAAGATTAATGAGTTCATTATTTTTCATAGTGCCTCTTCAATTTATTATCAAAATACCTCATCAGAATAATATAAAAGCAAAGGTATAATTTTACTGAGCAAATCTCAAACATCTCTAACAACTTCTAGAAAAAAGTCCAAATTTTTGCATTCAGGGTCATTTCAGTGGATAAAATTTGGGCCCCATAATGCATTTGTGAGATTACTCTGCTATAATCAAACACAAATATCTACATCTACAAATTTGCTTTCTTGTTGTACCTTGTATTCCTATGGCTTTGGTTCATGCCATTCTTCTGTCCTTTGGCCATTCTCCTCACATAGACTACACCTTTCTTTCTGCTAGATTCACTTCAGTCTTTCAGGGCTAATCTATGTCTCATATTTTCCTATAATGCCGATTTGGTTACCTGAATTGGCCACTCCTTTTTATATCCCTTAGCCTGTTTTCAAGTCTTCATATCTAGCTCCACTGTCATTTTTCCATGGTTTCAAGGAAGATGCCAGTGTCTTTACATTTTCCCATAAGCAGCTTTTTGTACAGAGAGGAGCACTTGCATTTTAACTCATTTCCCCCTGGCAGGATGGTGATTCTGCAGAGTAGTCATACTACCAATTATATTGCAGGTAACAATGAACATGTATGAGATGCCTGAACAGAATATAAGACTAAATTTGGAGATTTGTCTTATTTATGAATGTCTTGATCTGAAGACATTCGTTGCCAGTTGCTACAGTGCTGTTTGCAACTTTTTATATCAGTTGACCCACATGGAGATCCAAACTATAATTTCCATCTCATTATACAAAGCTCTAATTATCTCAGTTAATCTTCCCTGTTGTTGGGAGTGAGCTTGGATATACAACGAGCTTTGATATTGTCTCTACCTTACAATTAGAGAAATAAGAGCTAAGAAATTACAGATAACCTGCCTCAAATGGCATAGTTGTCATTCTTATTGTAGACTACCTAAAATTCTATACACTCAGTCAAGTGTTACTTCTGCTTTGAGGATAAATATGACCTCTATTACCAGAATTAAGTGATTAAAGATAAAATTTTCTCCTATAAATAATTTGAAACAAACAAAAACAAACATATAGAAACACCAAAACATCCTTGCCATAAAGAGTGTAACCGAAACAGGTGCTTTCTCATGGGCACTTTGCACCCAAACAGTTGCTATCTCATGGACACTTTGGAAAGGCACAGACTATTTGAAAAGGCTCATTATATTCCCTTAATTTCCTTACCCTCATTCCTTAATAATTAATGAATCAAATGTATGGTGATGATAACAGGACCCCATCCTTTAAGTGACCATCCCCAACTGCTCTTATTCCCCACCTGAAACTATGGCCTCCCTTTTAGGCCATCACCTGGGACAGCTGGGAATTTGAACACAAGGTCATAAATATGAGGTTTTGAAATGCAGCCAGACAGTTGCAAAAACTGTAACAGACTGGAGGTTTCTAACTCTTAGAGTATTGGCTTCCTTTCCTTCTGTGAAAATGTGTTTTTATGTTTGGTGCTCCTACCACATCTTCAAAAGTCTGCAGTCTGGTTTCTCCACTGATGATAAAGAGATGTCAGATTTCCTCCTGTTTACAATATCGCCTCTCAGCCTGAGTAAAAAGAAAGACTTGGGTCTCTTGTCCATTTTATCTTGTTGGTAGAAAATGAATATATAATACATGCGCACATTCCTAAATGGAATGTAGGATTATCTTTTTATATGGCTAATGACTGAGATCAAGTTGATAAATTCAAAATCCCACAATATTTTTTACTGAAGGAGAAGGAGAAAGGGAATTTATGGTATATTTTTGAGACTGGTAGCAAGGAGGTATGCAGGGCTGGGGTGGGGGTGGTTGGAGCACGTGCAGAGGAGATGTCCTGATATAAAATATGAAAGGAACAGAGAAAGGACATATAAAAAATAAAAGATGACAGAAGGGGAAAAGAAAGCCAGTGGAAGTCATCTGTGTGTAACTGTAGCAAAAAGGCACCCTTAATAGTGCCTCTAATTATAAATCTCCAACCAAAAAGCTAGGCAGACTTGAGAAAGTATTTTAAACATTTCTATAGTTTGCTGTGTGCATCTATCACCTAAGAGTAGCAATAATAAGGCATATGTGAGCATCAGAGAAAAAGATTCTGTGCCAGGCACTGTGGTTACCTCCCAAGAGCCATTCTACCCTTCTTTTTCCTTGGTAAAGATCTTGAACCTTGTTTCATATTGAATCACCATGTACTGCCTGGCACTTTCTCCCATCCTGGGATGAAAGCTAATTAGTCTAAGCAATCATGTCCATTTATTCTGCCTATCTGCTTTGAGTTCACTCAAGGGCATATGACACAGCCAAACCTGCCCAATGATACTAGAGGAGAGTTTCACTGGAAAATTTCTGGGAAAGCAACTTGCCCAAGGAAATACAGTTGGCTGAGTTAAGAATCAAATCCAGAAAGTCTGACTCAGTCTTCTTTTGAAAAGTGAGTAAGAGAGATCAAGAGGTTATTTCTCTCAGACTCTACGGCAGAATTCTCAAATTATAATGTAAGAAAGATTACCTTGGAGAGCTTATTAAATGCAGATTCTCTGGTCAGGTTAGTGTGATGCAGGTGAACTTGGGATCATACCATGAGACACACTACCTGACAGAATATACTGAGTCTTGCTCTGTGAATGGAGCTGAGGAATAGGCGGCCCTTATCCCTGTTGTATGCAGTGGTTTATTTAGTCTGGGGAATTGTATTAATTATTTATTCTCTAGTGCTATATAGGCAAATGCATGTTTTTTAAGTGATCTATGTTTGGTGAATAATCCTAGATTCCTTTCCCTTGTTTAGACAGAACATGTGCCAACTGCTTTTTTTACATTGGTATGTGCTTGAAGTAATTACTAGGGCAATCATTAAGAATGCTAAATTCATTTGTTTATTCTTCTAGAAAATGCTGTCTAGGACAATTTGGTAGAACAATGGAAATGTTCTACAACTGTGGTGTCCAACACTAGTAAGAAATTAGTTACACATGGTTATTAATGTAGACATGAAATGTGCCTGGTTCAACTGAGGAACTAACTTTATAATTTTATTTAATTTTTATTTTATTTATATTTAAATAGCCACCGTGGCTAGTGTCTATACTACGCAGCTTTAGAGTAGTGTGCATATACACACAGGTAGGTATTTTAAGAACTTGAAAAAATTATTTTATCTTACTGACATGTCTAATTTGTAGAATGGTCTATGCCATGCCGTTTCACTCCTCTTGAGAATTTAACACGTGATTCTAAGCCATTATATTCATTGAGGAGAAGTGTGTGTCTTCACAGCCTTGCCATTCCCAGGATGCCCCATCTCTGTGAGGCAATGTAATCTCAATGTCAGACACATTCATGGAAGCCAGCCTCATAGAATTCTGACAAACAATAGCCTGGCATCCTGACGAGCCACCACAGTGCTCCCAGGACAGGAACCACCTTTACAGAGAGATGAACTCATTCATTGTTCTGAAAGATTAAGTACCAAATACCTCATTAGAGAAACTGCAAGCTGAAAATCAGATAACAGCTGGAGAAAAGGAAAAAAGCCATTTGCAGAAGAGAAAGTGATCAGTGTAGAGACAAACAGGTTCTGCACCAGATGGGTCTGACCTTCTTTCCCAGTCTCCCAGGGCCACACATTGCCCAGAACTGGTGCCTATGAGCTTCTGGATTCTTATTATAGTATCCAGGTAGTACTCACCATTAGATTCCTGGTGGAATTAGTAGAAATGACAGACTGCTCAATAAATCACATGCTGGTTTCTTCCATTTGAATGAGAATTGACTGGCACAAATGATTGATTAACATTGACAAAGCCATATGGGTTCAAACCATATTCCTTTTGGTCACACTTTCAAACAATTCATATTGCATCCTTCTCTAAGTTCTAGCACTGAGGTTTTGGTCCGTTGTATTTTTTCTCCATAGGAACATGGGGTGACTAGGTTGGGCATAGACTTACAGTAAATGCAAAACTTCATGATTCTCAAGTCACATTGGCTGTGTGATCTTGAGAAAACAAGGAACTGTGTTTCTTCATCTATAAAACAGTATCATCCTTATTGGTATAACATTTAACAGTCTGGCTTTCAAGAATGGAATCATCACCACTAAGACAGTTTCTACCAACCCTTCATGTATTTCCTGTTTCACACACCTAGAGTATGATTTGGACTCTGACAAGTTAAGTATAAGGTGTTCTATCATTTGAGATTTAACTCTTCCTCTCAATTAGACTATATGCTCTGCAAACACAGGCACAAATTGTTAACTGTGTGAGACCCTCTCAACAGTATGTTCAATAGAACACAACTTACTATTTGTCTCAGTCACCAGAGCTCGTTCTTTCTTTCTTTCTTTCTTTCCTTCCTTTCTTTTTCTTCCTTCCTTCCTTCCTTCCTTCCTTCCTTCCTTCCTTCCTTCCTTCCTTCCTCTTTTTTCCTTCCTTCCTTCCTTCCTTCCTTCCTTCCTTCCTTCCTTCCTTCCCCTTCTCCTTCTCCTTCTCCTTCTCCTTCTCCTTCTCCTTCTCCTCCTTCTCCTTCTCCTTCTCCTTGTTTTAACCTCAGTCACAGTCATTGGAGGAAAGTATGATCATTACTGGAGCTATTGCAAGAACTGACTCTTGCAAGAGCTTGTCAAGAATCAATAAGCATCAGAGTCAGGGTTGGGGCTCAAATAAGGTAGATGGTATTCAGTACTGTGAGTCAGGGAGAAGAGCAGTAATCATTAGGACCTCCCTCCTTGGGCAGTAGATCCTATCCTGAAACTGGTGGACAGAACCTATTCTTCATTCACAGGAGGAAAGAGGCCCAAGAAGAGTTAAGTTGGACACCTAACTCAAAATTTTATTTCATAAAACAATTCTTATAATAACATAGTGCTAGGAAACCTGACAAAATAACTGGAATTCCAAGATAACAAACGTTCAATTTTAGGCAAATGAGCCAAGAGGAAAGGTATATGTTGAGGACAGGGAAGGACAGATAGAGTCAAGGCCATTGTTAGTGTTAAAAACTTGGAAAAGGAAAAAGAAGAGGGGGATCCACATTTCCCTGGAGTCTCTGTCCTAGATCTAAATGGATAACTTTTGTCTAATTTACAGTAGGGCTAGGGGGTAGGGGAAGTAAAGCACAGATCTGACACTGGGTTAATACCCTGCCTCATTAGGACTGACTCAAGGTATGAGGCAGATAAAGCCTAGAAGTGGATTCCTTGAGGATCTCAGCTGAGTTGCTGGGCAAAGCAGATGCAGAAGAATTCTGTTTGTGTAAAGTGCATGTAATCTTCAAGAAATGAATATTGGTCTCCTGGGTACCAGTAGTCCCAAGTATGTATTGTCTGTCCTTATGCTGACCTTTCACTATTATAAAGATTAACCCAAGTCCAGTTGGCTGTTGACCACTAGAACACTGAACAATGACCAACAGGTGGGGTCATATAACACAGCTATTCAAGTTGTAACCATGGGAATAAATAGGACTAGTAGACCAGTCAGTCTCAGAATGTTGTCACTGCAGGCTTTGTGTCAAAAGTCCTGATGTTAAGAGAACCATGGGGGCCTCTGAGCTCACAGCATTTCAAGCTGACCTCTCTCCTATCTCCCTATAACCTGGACTAGGGATTTGAGTTTATGTATTGTCTAAACCTTCATTCTGTGGTATGCTTGGATTCTGTCTGGTTTCCCTTTCTGCCCTTACATTTCCCTCTAGGACTAGAGGAGTTTTGAAAAAAAGAATGACTTTTCTTATCAACTCTCAGTCCCAAGCACTGAAATCTGCTGTATCCTCTAATTATCCTATCTGTATGGCTGTGTCAAGAGTATGCAGAAGTAACTTGCTCCTCCATTCATCACACATGTGTGTGCATGCATGTGTGTGTGTGTGTGTGTGTGTACGTGCGCATAAACACACACACACACACACACACACACACACACACACACACACAAAGGTCCATTCTCCTGAGATGTGAATCAGACCACATCTGTGCAATCCCTTTCTAACAGTGCATTTTGGTCAGAGCTTTGTACCTTTCCAAGTGATTAAGAATGCAGATTCTGGAGTCAGAAAACCTTAGGGCAAAAACCTGGTTCTACCAGTTGGGGCTAAAATTGAGCAAACTACTAGACCTATTTAAACATTTGATTCTTCCAATCTATCATGAAGAAAATAAGAGTAATCTATGTCAATGTGAAATTTAACATTCCCTAATACTTAGTAATCACTCATTTAATGTTGCCTGTATTATTACATAGTATTACTAACATTGTTATAACATTTCTCCCATTATCTTCACTTTCAGACACCAGATAAGACCACTGGTTTAAACGTTTACTCATTACTAATTAACTTCCACCTTTAACAAATTACTTCACCTCTACAAAACCAAGCTCCTTCATCTGACAATGCTCTCTTATTTATCTTAGAGCAGTGTTGCCAACACTTAAAGTAATTCATAGATGAGCACATTTAAAAATTTTAAACTATTACAGATGACTTTCCCTAGGACCAAACCACCACCACCAGATCCTGTATTGAACACTTCTACTTTGCAAGTTTGACACCCTGTTCTTTGATCTAAGGTAAAACAAAACAAAACCAAAACCAAACAAGAAACAAGCTAAATTTCATTTTCCCTAGTAATTTTCTAGGTAATTATTACTACCTACCTACATCATGTTTATCATTTAAGGTGAGCAGTGTATTAGCCACACATTTTATAAACAATTTTCCCTTACATTGTTCACCTAATCCACTCATGTGGGTCAGACTTTATAATTTATTTACATATCAGGAAATGGAAATACACTAATATATGATTTGCCTATGACAGAAAAAAAATAAAAATGAGGGCATGATGGAAATATTGGGTCTTAAACTAGATTTGTTACCCACTGGTCACCAGATTCATAAGAGCTCATGTTGTATTGTTACATTCCATAATATGTACTCTATTATTTTGAATAGGAGAGTAGAAAAAAGATTTTCTCAATAGTAAATGAGAAGTCAGAGAAGCTTAGATAATAATACCACAAGTTACAGGAAAAATGATGCTGTCTCAGTGAAACAATGGTTTGCTACTTCCTCTTCATTTCACACACCAAACTTGAGCCAGATTGCCACATGTTCTCCCAGATGAATTTCTTCCATCTAGTCTTTGCCCTGTCTAATAAACTCAGCCAGACTAATTTCCTCAAGATTCTTCTCAAGAGCCTGAGGAGTCTTATTTTTTTAAGCCCACTAGTGTTTGGCTGGGAATTTCTGGGCAACATTTCTTCCCACTTATATTTCTGGGTAGGCTAGGTGGCCTCCATATAGGCCATTTCCATTCCTCTTCTGACATTTTCCATTTTCTTTCCTGACTTGCATGTGCCTATCCACACAGTCTCATTCCTCCTTTCCTGGGCTAGCCCTTCCTTTCCACTCTTGTTGAAGTCTTCCCTCCTTACTCTGTCTCTGAGCTCCTAGGACTTTTGTCATTTGACCTCCTAGAGCTCTTGTTCTTAAAAGATTTGGGATATTTTGCTATCTCTTGTATTTATTTTTGTTGTTGTTGTTTTAATCAACTGCATCTGAGAACTTTCTTACAGCAGAGATCATGTTGCACAAATCCTCTGTTCTTAGAATCCAATAAAGCCTTCTTGGAGGAACTTTAAAGATCATTTGAGTGGTTTCTCAGTATTTTAAAACTGCAGCTCTTTGGTCTGAACAGAGAAGCCTACAATTAGAACAGATTAGAGCTAGATAAACTGTCCATACTAACCTATTCTGTTTATCTTGTTCACCCATTTCTCTAGAGAATCCCCAGAACTCCAAGGAGCAGAGTTTGAAAGTCACTGAAGGGAAAATTTTATTTTATAAATGAGGACCTGGGGACTCTGAGAGGAATGTAGGATACTTGCCCAAAGATACAGAGTTGACACCTTGCACAGTGCTGGCAAATCAGTCAACCCAGGATAGGTAGTAGTTGAAATGAATGTTTTGGTCGATTGCCAGTTTTCAAGTAGCAATTACCTAAGCTTCACTTCAAGAACCAAAAAATAAGAGGGGATATCAATTTATATCAGGAGAAAATGTGTACTACAATACTTAAGAGACCTTGAGCAATACATATTTGTGTCTGGTAAGATTTTAAGATTTGAAAATATAAGACAATTCATGCTTAGTTATTTTGCACAAGCACCTGCAGAAGTTAGCAAGGTCTGTGAGCTGGACCATCTTAGAATCTTCCCTGCTTGCTATGCTTGCTGAAAGCTCTCTATTTAATATCACTCTTCCAAAGAGGTAGTTAACCAAATAAGATGAACAATGGTCTTACAAATGGAAATCACATTCCTCAGGGGTGAACAGCCTTTTTAAAGGGGTCCTCTGCTCTCCACCAAACAGAACAGTAGCGTAAATATTTTTCTGCCTCTTTGAAGTGACTCTGATGGAATGGGAGATGTATAACCCCACTGTGTTCATTATTATTAGCTCAATCCTTACATAAACTGAGTAAATTGCGGCAGGATTCTTAATATGACATAGAATAAAACTGTAGTTTTTTCCTTTGCTCATTTATTCATTTAACAAAGTGCCACATTCATTTAGAAGGTAGTTTACTCTGTTCAGATAGCTGTTTGTAACCTGTAAGCCTGGTGGGTTGAAGAGGCTTGCAGTATCAATCCCAGGTAGCTATTGCTTTTCTCTCTCTGTGAAGTGGTAATTGATCTATGAAATTTAGGAATCTCTAAATTAATACTATGAAGCCATTTCTTAGGTGGATGTAGAATTCAGGATATTCTATTTGAAGGTGACTCAGGACTTTACACTGCAAGCCATAATCTGGATTTTATGACCTATTTTACAGCATCACCTCCCCTTTTCTGACTTGCAGAGGAAAAAAGTCAATATAATATGTGTGAGGCAATATACCTGGAGGACAAATGTGTATCTTTTGAAAGGTGATGCACATCCATGGAGTACAATCGTATAATATGTAATTCACAATATTGACTAATAGGGAATGAAATTTTGCTTTCAAATATAATATACGTCTTTTTAACATTTTTTTCCTCTCAAATTTCTTTGTTATTTTCTCTAACGTTGATCTAGGTCTTCTGGCACCATTTGTTCTTCCTCACTCTAAACATATCCCTCAATAACCTCTATTAATTGACTCAACTTCATTGAAAAACTATACAAATACGCACAGCTTGCACCTTTGAGTATGTGCACCCAACCACCTTTGGTCTTTAAATTGACAAATAAATGAAACTTTGGGTTTACTTAAAAGGCAAACTTGCTCTAATAATTACATCTCATGATTAATATGAGATAACAGCATTGGGCTAACCCAACTTTTAGAGCAGTGAGGTGAATCTGAGACCCTGTTAGGACTATGTACTCCTTTACTGAAAACAAAGAGTAAGGGAGGAATGAGCACCATCCAACAAACCATCCATCCCTGCCAGTGTGTGAGTCCTGACCAACCAAGTATTTATCCTAGGAGGCAGGATTCCACAGATGTGCACCCTCAGCCAGTTGGAGTTCAACACAAACTTAGATCTCAAAGGGCACTGATCCAGGGCTTGATACTTCATGCCCATTCATTCCTCCTTTCTTCTCCAAGGTTCCTTGTTCTCCAGTTTTCTGCAGAGTGCTCTGACCCTTGTCTTCCATCTCACTTTGTCACGTGTGGATTCTAGATCCCCTGATCCTGCAGAATTGTTCAATTGTCCCTTGGTATTGACAGCCTCTTGTCCTAAGAGGACTGGAGTTTGTCTTACATGTGTGGATGCCATTTGTCTGGAGACTTGGGATATCTATTCTCTTTGTACCCAACAAGGCTCCGCTGTCCCTGAGGACTCCAGAGAAATTCATGATACCTAACTAAACATTGAGAATTAGCTTTAAATATTTGGAGATCAAAAATAATCAAAAAAATCAACTGCTTAGTCAGAAACCAAGCGAGGATCCCAACATTAGTTTTCTTATTTTTTGCTGGCTTAGGTGGTTGTTTTTTTAAACATTGAAAGCACACTGCATCAATGCAATGCATTTCGAAGTTTTTCAATGTTAAATCTTTCTATGAATTACTTATAATTCCATCTAAGACTGAAGTTAAGGAAAAGAAACATGAAGTACACTTCAAAAAAATCTGGTAAAAATTATAATAGCAGAATAGCAATAGCCCGACCACCCATATAATGAGACTTCAGCTCCCCGAAAATGTAGTTTAACACATGTGTCAGTGTCAACCCAGGGCTGAGATCTAATTAGGGCGCATTCAGCCAGTCTGATTATGTGTTTCTTGTTTGGTGACAAATTCGTTCATTTTGCAACATTTCTGTGAACGTCCAACAATTTGTTTCTGAGCCTGAAGCGGATTTAAAGAAATATATAATTCTATGGGGTGGTGAATAAGAGTGTTCTTCAGTAAATAACCATTAACACATACTCTCCTCATCTGACCCTTTAGATGAAACTGCCAAGCCTGTTCAGTGAATCCACGGATTCAATCAATTAATATGTTTGGATGCTGATTTGGCTTGTTTACTTTACTGGAGACAATTGATTAGTAGAACTTCTAGCTGATTTGATTTAAATGAGTAGATCAGTTGTGTGTGTGTAGGCTGCATCTGATTTTCAAGGACCAAACGTGTCAGGGAAATAGGTTTGAATAAAAGAAATACACTGCATGCTCGATCTGGGTTTGTCACAACCTTGTGTGACCCTGGGAAAGTTGCTGGACTTTTTCGGCTTCTATTTTCTTACTGATATCATATCCTTCACACTTTCATCACTTGGAAAGCAAAATGAAATAATGGTCCTGTCTTTGCCTGGAAGAGTTTATAATCACACTTATGGAACATAAAGGAAAATATTTTAGTTTACTGGATATCACAAAGATATTTTTATGAAACAAACTGTTTTTTGAAAGAAAACATTTTGATGAGACCTTAGGTCTAGAGAAAGACAGAAGGACATGTATGTCTCTATAACCCTAAGCAATGAGGGGCACTTGGGTGGCTCAGTCAGTTAAGCATCCAATTTTAGCTCAGGTCATGATCTCATGACTCATGAGTTTAAGCCCCGTGTCAGGCTCTGTGCTGACAGCTCAGAGCCTGGAGCCTGCTTTGGATTCTATGTCTCCCTCTCTCTCCTTCCCTCCCCCACTCGTGCTCGCTCTCTCTCTCTCTCTCTCTCTCTCTCTCTCTCTCTCAAAAGTAAATAAACATTGAAACAACTTAAAATACTAAACAATGAAAACTTTTCTGGAAAATAAAGAAAAAGAGAGGGAGGGAGGGAGGAAGAAATCTACGATTTTGCTTCTTAGATATTACAGTAAAAGTGTAAATGGGAGGCTGTGAAGGAGAATATAGAGGAGTAAGTTCCTGGTGATGGGGTAGGCAAATAACATTTTACAAATAAATATATACACGATTTAATTTGAAGTTGTTTGTATTGCTTTAATATAAATTCCTCCTCTTTCCCTCTCTTACACTTTTCCAAAACCATATTCCAGGAAAGACTACAGTATTGTCAAATCCCAATTTAGTGATGAGATTAATATTTTGTAGGATGAAAACAGCTAATATAGAAACAGTTTCCTAAAGTAATGGTGATTTTGAAAAACATAAACTCTAGAAAATGCACTCCAACCTTAGGTCAGGTCTTTATTGTTCACAAGCTGTGTGGAGATGTGCACTCTATAAAGCCATATAGAAGTCCCAATGACTCTAAGAATGGGTAACTTACAGTCACCATCTTTCAGATAAGGACACTGAGGCACACAGTTTAAGTAACTGGCCTGAGATCGTACAGGGGCAGAGCCAGGATCTAAACCCAGACATCTGGGCATTACGTTTATGGCTTGTACAATATTGACTCAAAGTTTCCAGTTGCATTATCTGCAAAATATTTCAAAGAGCTGAGTGACTAAGGTCAATATTTGAGTGACACAGAATTCTGAAATCACAAGGTGTCAGGCTGATTGGTAGACAATTCTGAGGTCACCAGATTCTAGCCTGGCTCCATAGCCCTGCTTCTATCGTCCTAATAGTCTGCAGTATTCCCAGGGCTGAATGAGATCTCACTAAAGGGATGCAAATGAGCTCCTTATAAAGGGAGCTACACAGGAATCCAGGAGCTCCAGAGTTTAAGCTTCAGTTCTGTGCACTCAGGGACTACTTGTCTTCATATATGAGGAATTTGTATTAGGGGCTCTCAGGGTTAGCAAACCAAACTTCCATGTTTCTCTCTTGTTTCTTGCCATCAATTGTTCCAGGTTGTGTTCTTAGTCAGTGGTATCTTAAGCTCTCTTGACACTCAAAAGAATGTTTCAGAATGGGTCTTTTACCCTCTGGTGATTGTAAAACACATTTCTATGTGTGGGCATTCATACTGTGTCCTATGTGGGGTAAGAATAGTTTTGTTCTACATTAAGGAGGAAGAGTGCTCCTCACTCCACACAAAATACTGCTTCTGAACAGTCCCCTCAAACTTTTCTTATTGTGTTGGAGTGGTATGCATATGTGTATGTGTATGTATCGCATACAATATTAAACATAGCTTGAGGGGCCTTGTTTTCATATGACCCCTGAAGTGATTCCTTTGTATACATACACCACATACACAATACATATATGAAAGAAAAAATGTGTTTTATTTGCAATGTGGACTCATGTGAACAAATTTTTTTTTCAGTTTGCACATATGCATTTTTGTCTTGGAGTTTTCTGAAGCTGTGTATTGTGTAATTCTTACACTCTCTTTCTTTTTATGTACATATTGATGTCCAGGAATGAGTGTTTGTTTTTCTCTACAATATTTATACAGCCTTGTCATTCAGACTTAACCATCAGGATAAGATTTGTCACTGAAGATTTTATAAAGGCTCCAAATAAATCACCAGTTATAAGAAGTGGAGTTGTAGTCTCTTGGGTTATAACATTAAGATGCCCAAAAAGAAACAGAACAGTCAGTAAAACTAGGTGTTTGATGCTACTTATGAAATTCAACATGGGGAATACCTGAATTTGGATACGTTTTTAACAGCTTTTTTCTTTAGCAAAGATAGGAGTCGGATGTTATTTTTCCCTGATGAATATGTTTATACAGTATCAAACTGAATTTAAGTTGGTTATATTTTTGCTTACATTTCTAACCTCTATAATTGGACTTGTATTATTTTTCTGTCTTCACCAGCACTTGCAACAACTTCCAACTTAGTTGCTTCATCGCTTCTTGGCCTTTTGGCTAAGATTGAGTGCAATTTAGTTGCTTCATGGTTTCATTAGTGTGTGGCTCCCTCCATCTTCCAGATCATTAATGAAAATATTAAATAAAGCCAGCTCTCCTAACTGCTGGTGCTATCCACCCAATGCCTCCTTTGAGTTGGACACATTTCCATTCATCATTGCTCTCAGTTTACCGTAATCCAAACAAGCAATGGAAGTACATCTTTTGCAAGTCTATTTTCATTGTATTCTTAAATTGCATTTCATTATCTGTTGGACCTGATGTTTTCCTCCAGCCTACATGGATCATTACTAAAATCAAACCTAGTGGAAACAGGAGAATGTTAGGGAAAGAAAGCCACCAGCTTAAAAGGTGTTGGTATAATGGGTCCTTTTTGTAATGGTAGGGGAAGTTTGAAACTAACAAGATTGATGCAGTTTGCATCTCAGAAACAAGAGATAATCTTTGGGGCTGGGACAATCACTTCTGATTCCTATAGGCTGGAAAAATGCATCAGTGGATAGACAGACATGTTTATTATTCCCAATAAATGCTCTGGGTCTGACAATTTTTCTTAGTTTAATGTATGCATTTCATTTCATAACAGCAATAAGACACTCCAGGCTGTGCATTTGTTAGGGATTATTGCACTTCTTGGGTGGTTTAAGTCATTCTGCCTTTAGTCTTATGCCATATAACATGACCCAAGGCACCTTATAAATAGCAGAGCAATGCACTGCCTGTCATGTGTTATAGCTTGAATAGCCTTGTAAAGGGACATGGATTATAGAGGTATGATAATAACTATAAAACAGGAGTGGTAATTTAAGTGCCTGTGTTGGATAATCTGTATGATTAGGTTTTTTTTTTTTTTGGTCTTTTGTGTTTCATTCTACCTAGAATTCTCATTTACTGAAATCACTGCTCAACAATACAATGTGCTAATGGGTTGAAGGTAATTCAAGATTTAATTTAATATTTTAAATCTTCTCATTGTTTTGTTTACCAATTAGCTGTCAGAGGTTAGGCTGGAATTAGCTGACTTACACAGCAGCCTCATTGGCTCAGAGATCAGGAGTTACCATCATGAGTTATAGCAAATACTCTAAGGGTTGAATTCTTAAACTTTGTGAAAAAGTGATATCACAAAAAGAACACCTTAAGGTTTCAATATCACAACCAAAAGAGCAAATGAGGAGTACTTGTGTTTTAAAGCTAAAGTTGTAAATTTATGGCATATAACATTAGGCCTATGGAGATTTGACATTTTGTAAGCCAGAATCTTATTATGTCAGATGCGCTTAGTTTGTTGTCGTTGTCGTTGTTGCTGCTGCTGCTGCTGCAGCTAGATGCTTGACATAATCATCAAAATTTATCCATTTTGTTTCTTTTAAGTCATTTATTATGAGGGAAATAATAAAGACAGTTTGAACTGAGGCTGAGTGTTAATGAAGGAAAAAGAGAGTAATAAATATGCAGGATCAGTTCCCAGACCTTCTAGTCCCTCCTTATTAGCTGACTTAGACAACATACTACCTGCAGCTTGGCATTCAACATTGTCCTTATCACTTCCAGTGGGAAAAATATTAAGTTAGTATATATTTAGAAGAAGGGAAATATACATATATTTATGATGTGTGTTATTTGCATCTATCTATAAATCTACTATCCATCCATCCATCATCCACCTGTCTAAGCATGATACATGAAGGGTTATGGAAGATAACCCACCACCACACATCCCACATAGCCACTGGCCCCCATGACACTCAACTGTCACTGCATGTTAGGACATTCATTTTTATATCTCATCTTGCATAAAATGATATGGCTGTATCATAGAATTTCTGAATTACTGGAGGCACTGTAAGCATTGAAGAAGACCGAAAACTTGTTTTAGAAACAAGATTTCACCCATGTCAGAATTCTTACTAAAATATGCTGGATGGATGGTCATTCTCTCCTGTAATGCATTTCTACTGTTGGAGAGCTAGAGTTAGAATTTTCTCAAGTTATATCAAAATATGTCTGTCTGTAATCTCTCCACATTGGTCAAGGTCTGGACTTGAACAACATGAAAAAAAAAATTGCTGTTCAGCTTCTGATTCTAAATTCCTGTGAAGACTAAACAATATTTCACTTTTGTTTAGTTACTTTTTTTTTTAATTTTTTTCAACGTTTATTTATTTTTGGGACAGAGAGAGACAGAGCATGAACGGGGGAGGGGCAGAGAGAGAGAGGGAGACACAGAATCGGAAACAGGCTCCAGGCTCTGAGCCATCAACCCAGAGCCTGACGCGGGGCTCGAACTCCCGGACCGCGAGATGGTGACCTGGCTGAAGTCGGACGCTTAACTGACTGCGCCACCCAGGCGCCCCTGTTTAGTTACTTTTAATCCCAGACAAGAAGTCCTATAAGGCACGTTGCTAATTGTAACATGTATGCTTAATGATGAAATTCTGTAGTAACTGTAGAGTGTTCTGCAAAGCAGTTTATAGATTAAATTTGTCCATGTTTCATTCAGTGAAAGGAGAAGAAAGACAGATAACATTGACAATAGCCTCCATTTAAATTCATGTAATAGATCTAATATGGCACTTTGTAGCATTTTGCAGAGCTGTTCTTATTTTATCAGGATAGGAGTAGTTACTTTTTCACAAAAGAATAGGATTGAAAGAGTGTATTAAAAAAAGAATAAGTACCTTGGTATTAATTTTTATAGTCGTTCATTCTAGGAATATATAGACTATCATGCATATTATTATTTCAAAATTCTTATTTTTCTTTTCCCTTTATTGCTCTTAGAAATCACAAGCCTGCTGAGGGCTAAAACCAGGCCAAATCACTTATCTTAGCAATTGCAATATGCCTGCCAACAAAAAAGATATATTCTATCCATGCTAGATAACTTTAGTTATCCAGCTTATATATAATTCCCACTCTACCTTCTGGCCACACCTCCTTCCCACCAAAGCCTTCTCAGCTTACGATAGCCTAGAGTCACTTTTTCTTCCTCTGTTGTTGTGTAATAATCAATGGTCATGTCATTGTTACCAATCATTCATATGTTGCATTGTGCAATCAACTGTATTGCCATACTGAACTATTTTTTTTAATGTTATTATATGATTATTTAATGTTTTACTTGTTATCTTCATTGACCAGGGGAACTTCATGCTGCTTAATAGCAGCACTGCTCTTGCAGGCCCCTTAACATTTCTTCAGTACCTTGCCTTGACTAGGCACATGGCAAAAACACAAACAAGATTTGCACATCTTTCCTAAATACCTAAGTGGCTTTTTAAATTATTTCCAGCATCCAGGCCATCTGATCCTAATGGGGGTGGTAGTAAATGGTAGAGAAATATGACTCACATACAGCATCTTGTGTGGTTAGAACTGAGTATCAATGAGGGGAGGTGGAATGTGCTTCATCATTAAAGTCTCATTTCAGAAACTGCACAATGACAGCCAAAAGTTTCCCCCCCACACACACATATATTTGAATGCTCAGAAAAGATAAGAAAGCCTGAAGAAGAACAGATGTGTTAGAAGTGTGAAATGGATTAACATCAAAGCCCCCTGGGAAAAATCTGAAACATGAAATGCAGGCTCCTGACTGACAAGAGCTATTCAGAGAGCATTCAAAGCCCGGCAGTGCATTTCAGGCTGTGTCTCTCTGTGAGCTGTGAGAGGCCTGTGTGGCAGGTAGAGATGCAGGGCGGGAGAAAACCCTCTCTGAACTTTGGGGAAATGTAGCCTACCGTGTGTGCTGATGTGCAGGAGATGGGAAAGGCAAGGCATTTTTTTAATCCATGTCAGGACAGGGTCTATTTCATATATAGGCAAAGAAAGAAGCCACTGATGTATTTGATATGAAGGCTGGTGGAAACACCCCTGTATAAAAGCCTACTTACCCATCGCAATGACTCAAGTGTTCACTATTTATGCCTAATTTCACTGGTCTGTATAGGTGAGTTCCATATGTCTATCCAGGTGTCACAGATTTTAAAGAATCATTCAAAATTGACCTATCATCTTCATGATTTAATAGTACAAGCCAGGGACTAGAAACTACACTATCTTTCTCAATAGTTTCAAACAAGTTATTTTTGAATAACAATATTTTTAGAAATAGCCTATTTTGTTTTCAAAACACAAACCTAGTCATTTTACAAAATTGACAGGTAAATTCAATGGAAGTTTAGATGTGGAAATCTTGCACATAGTTGGAGTCTTAAAAATGAGACAGAAAGTGGGAGAGATGAGTTTGGAATGAGAGAGGCTTCTAATTAAAGGGTATGTTCTGCCCATTACTGTAGATCTTAAAATTGAGCTATCACCTCACTTTATGACCATGCTGTAAATAGCTCCCCAAACCTTTAGAATGTGTCTGTAAAGTAATTAGACCTTTGATTCTTCTTTTCAAAACTGCAGTGAAACACATATAAACAATATAGTCACCTGGTACTTAACCCTGCTGCCTATATAAAGGTATATTCAAAGCTATGACATGCCTTCCGTTATAAAAGTGAGTTTGATCTTTGAGAAGAGTCAAAGGTTAGAATCATACCTGTCAAATAAGATGATTCTGTTGTTCATAAACTCTAGAAGCCATTTGTTGTCTGTCAGGAATGTTGGAAGATGGTAGAAAGAAAGTATCTATTTCTACTAAGAATCAGGACTATCTCAACCCACTTCCTATCAGACATCACATCCACTAAAGAAAAAATTCAGCTCTGCTCCAATATTTTGCTTAAAATTTACAATACTAAATAATTAACTGAGATAACAATATTTACCAGTTCATGCTATTTTAGGGAATGTTGTAGGAATACAAGAGAAAAGAAACAACAAAATTAAGCACAATTGATAAAACTCATACCACATAATTGTCTATCCAAATCAATCATGACACATTTATCATAATTGGCTTTTTTATTACTGGCTACCATTTTTCTTGGTACATGACCTGTCGCCCCACCGAGTTTTAATTGTACTGAGGTAAACAAAGTTAATAGTCAGTCTGCAGAGTCAGGTACATATGGATTCAAATACTAGGTTTTCCATTTAATAGCTTTAGCAATCTTTAGCAAGTGCATCCATCATTGTTGCAAATGCCTCCAATGTTCAGTTTTCTTAGTTGTAAAATGTGAGGATAAAAAGAACATATTCAGTGATGTTATAAAACAAATAAAATAATGGACATTAAGAACTTAGCACAGTACGTGGCACAAAGTTGCTCATCATCTTTCTTCACTCAGTCCACTGGGAGTCCTTGTGCCATACCTATAATGACGTTAATACCTAATGCAGTGCATTGATCAATTTCGATATACCTGTAACTAAAAGTTTTGAATGTATTGTGAAAGAAAACACTACCTAACCACTTACAAAACATATAAATCTGGCTCTGCAATTGGTTGTCAACATGATGCTATCTGAAATGCGTAAAATACAGGCCCTACATTGTACAGCACGCATTTTTTTTCATTGCAGTCTACATTTTAAATGTAGATATCAGTGAGATGAGAAGCTTATTAATTATGAACTTTTTCTAAAACTTAGTTTATCAAAGTAATTATCTTAATTTAAAAAGTCACTCATAGAATTCATCAGGTACAGAAACTGTCTTATACGTCTTTGTATTTACTGTTCATAGAAGAGTATACAGTAGGTACCTAACATTTATTAAATGAATCAATGTATATAAGTCCATGCATGATAAGAAAGACCAATCTTTTATAAGCATGCTAATGTGTGTTAAATTTCCAGTAGGTGTTGGTGGTGAGTGATTGGTGGTTGTTAATGAGTTGAATTCAAGTGAATGAAGCAGAGAACATTTAAGATTTTCCCTCGATCACTTTTCCTAGAATCTTTCCTTAGTGTTATGACATCAAAAGGCCATTTGGCCAGACTGTAAGGTCTATCAGCCTCTGTAGAGGAAAATCTTGGCCTTATTTATGTTGGAGAGAGAGGGTAAGTCTTCTCCTCGGCCAGAGTAGATCTCTCTCAGTAGAGCCATTATTTAGCCCCAGAGAAACCACCCAGGGGGATTCATGTGCCCATTTCCTCTATGGGACAAAAGGGAGATGGGGAGAAAAAAAGAAGCTGCCAACAGAGGTGACTTATGAGCTAAGTATAAATATTATCTAAAAGTAAAACTTAGAGCTGTAGAGGATATTTGATCTTAAAATTTTATCTCAAAAGTTTTGAAGGGAAAAAAAAGGAAATCTGAACCTCACTGGTACTTATTTCTCAGTGAAAAAAATGTTGTTGTTGTTGTTTTTGTGTGTGAAAAGATTACAATTAAAACATTTCCCCCTTTTACTGGACTTGGATGTCCGCTTGAGGCCATTGTGTGGTATTTACCTACTTTCTTCTCGATTGTTCATGAAGTTTCCACCAACTTGTTCTTTATATGGGAAGTAATCTTTTGCAGCAACAAAAGCTTGGATTACAAACGTATGCTTTATTGTACATGTCGGGGGTAGGCTGGGTCGTGAGGTGAAGTATCTGTCTCTAATTATGGAGATAGGAATGCTGAGACATGGAAAGAGAGCACAGTAAGAGCTCTAAGTATTTAAACTACCATGTTACAGGCTTCATGCAGCAGGGTTTTGCCAATGACATTTGAATATGTCAAATCAGAAAAAGATTGTTGATCTATTAATATTCTACCTATTAAAATATATTATTGAATTGATGGAAGTAGTACTAGAAGAAGGAAGGAAGAAAGGAGCAGTGCTAGAGAATGCTTTTAGTAATAAGTTGGTGACAACTTAGGCTGGAAAATGACTAGAAACACCTGCCAGGATAGAAACCCAGGAAATAAGAAAGCTATCAGCGAGAGCTAATAAAAGGAAACTCAAATAATTAGGCGTGAACATTAGAGAGACATAATGCAACCAATGGGCAAGTATCTCAGCACCAAGATGGAGAAAATAATTTGGAAAGTTTCGTGAGCGTTAGTAAGTAGATATTTACATAGATGCATCATTGGGGCCAAAGAGGTCCAATAGTGGAAAAGAGAGTCTAGAACCCAGCCATGCACCCAGTCTTCAGGAAAATATTGATGGCACTTAGGGGTTCAAAGTTATGGCTTAACCCCAAAGTGAGTACCAAACAAGGAAGTTAGTGAGTTACTAAAATTGGACACATGATGGAAGTTGTTATGATGTATAAAGACATGAAATCAATTGCTGAAATTTGTGAAGGACTAACAACACACTGATTTAATGATGTATCTCCAGGTTGTGGATCTACCATATTTTATGTCATCTTCCTGTGGACCAATAAGTCCCACTGTCTGCAGTGCATTTATCCTGTAGGTATAGATTTGAGGTTTTCCAGTAGAGACCCACATGAAGCATAAAAACACTTATGCCAAAGTGAGAAGTCACACTACAACCTTCTAGAGAACAGCTGTTAAGGTGAGGCTCGAAGTTCACAAAATAATTGTCAAGAAGTTCATACATGAAATCCATGACTTTCATTAAAGAAAAAAATATATAATCAATTTTTCTATTCAACTTAAGAACCCACAAAGCAAATAGAGTGTGTGTCTGTTAGAAATGTGGGTGGACTGGGGCGCCTGGGTGGCTCAGTCGGTTAAGCGTCCGACTGCAGCTCAGGTCACGATCTCGCGGTCTGTGAGTTCGAGCCCCGCGTCAGGCTCTGGGTTGATGGCTCAGAGCCTGGAGCCTGCTTCCGATTCTGTGTCTCCCTCTCTCTCTGCCCCTCCCCCGTTCATGCTGTGTCTCTCTCTGTCTCAAAAATAAATAAACGTTAAAAAAAATTTTAAAAATAAAAAAAAAAGAAATGTGGGTGGACAGAAGTGAAGGGGATGGTATTAAAGAATGTGATTTCAAATGTGGCAACTGACAGCTATCAAGAGCACTGGACAGGAAACTGTACTATTGCACAGAACAGTAATGAATTATGTTGATTTTCTCTTCCATTTTCTTTGCTTATAAGTCAGGCAAGCTTAAGAAACTGCTTAGAAGTTCCCAGCCAACATGGCTGGGCAATGGAGTAAAGGAGGTCATCTACAGGCATCAATTATCTTACAAAACTACCTGGGTGCAGCACTTGGTTTCTGGGGCATTCTGGATACATATGAGGTAAGATAGAGCTCTAGGAATAAATGGCAAGCACAGTAAACAAATAAACAAGCAAAAATCAAGTCTTAGTATTATTGAGAAAATGCCAAGGTGACTTCTCTTAGTGGTAATCCTCAATACTTTCCTGAACTTAGAAATGAATGACAATTCCTGATCCTGAAGTCTTCCTTCAGTTTCCAGCTGAGCATCTGAAAAGCTTCAACTCTCCTCCTTTATAGACACTGTTGCTCAACAGAGATTCACTAAAGTCTTGGATCTTGTAGGTTTTACCTGTTTATTTGATGATTATAATTTTCTGCTCATTATTGATTTCTGCCACTCTTAGAAGCAACATAAGTGTCTGACACAAGTGAGTTTATAAAGTAGACCATATTTTTGTCCATTAGCTGGCACTTCATATATTGTCCCAAAGATGTCGTGAGCTTTGCAGCATTTCCACAGAAGTGGCACCTGCCAGGGAGGAGCCATATATCAAGATGCACCCAATACATCTGCCATAAAAGAAATTGACTGTTGATAATATTCTCCCCATCCCCTGTCCTTCCCCTCTACTTTAAAATTTTTTTTTGACATTTATTATTTTTGAGACAGAGAGAGACAAAGCATGAACGGGGGAGGGTCAGAGAGAGAGAGACACAGAATCTGAAACAGGCTCCAGGCTCTGAGCTGTCAGCACAGAGCCTGACGCAGGGCTTGAACTCACGGACCGCAAGATCATGACCTGAGCCGAAGTCGGCCGCTTAACCGACTGAGCCACCCAGGCGCCCCGCTTCCCCTCTACTTTTAGAAAAATGGGACATCTTTCCAGGATAATTTTAATAGTTCTGTATCTAACAACTAAGTGTGTTTTATGATTTTTGGTATCTGTTATGTTATACATATTTACATGCTTGAGAAACATACTAAAAATTATAAAACTTCAAAGAGAAACATCAATAATGCTACCCTAAAACCTTCAAGGCATTCAAAATCAACCCCTATAACTAAAGTATGGGAAGGAAAGAATCCAATTTTTGGATGTCAATGAATTACCAGATATTTCCCTACATGCTTATATATATCATCTTATTTAACACTCACAGAGACCTTGTAAGGTGCATGTCATTTTTTTATAGTTGAGGAAGCTGAATTGCACTGGTGTTATATGAAATAATTTGCCAAAATAAGACCAGGATAAGAAGCCAATTCATGGGTCTCTAAAGCCCAATATTTTTCCATTACATTAACATTATCTCTATAATAATGGCATATATTTGCTTAGAAATGTGTAATAATGACAACAACAATAGCACAATAGCCAAATAACTAACATTTATCAATATTTAACATGTCATAGGCCATTTTCAAGTATGATCCTATTTAATCATCAAAACAACTCTGGATGAAAGATTATTCTTATCTCAAAGGAAAAAAAACTGAGACAGAGAAGATGAGTAATTTGCTCAACTTTGCACAAATGGTAGTGATGGGCAGGTATTTAACCCCATGTCTGACTCCAAAGTTCATGGTCATAATAACTGTGATAAGTGCTTAACTATGGTAAGTGCTTCCACATTCATTATTTTATTTGAGTCTATAAAACTTTATGAGAGGGGTAGAACAAGCATCTGCTCACTTCACAGGCAGTGAAATGGACGGTCAGACTTGCATAGAGCTGGGAAGTGGCAGGGCAATGTCTTAGGCTTGGATCTTCTAACTCCAGTGCACACACTTGCTATATTCTATAGGAAGTCACATGATACCTGTGGAATGGAGAGAGCATGGCATGTGACCTTTTGTGAAAGAAAATATAAAGTTCCATTCTCTGCTCCACACCTTGCATATGAAGCACACTGGGCATCATGAAAAGAGTACAGGAATATTGAAGTGAATCTTCTCATCTCCTTGAACCTGATTTCTCAGTCAGCCTAATTAGCCTAATAGCCACCTCACAAACCTAATGGTTAGAGCCGAAGAGTGAATGTGTGTGAATACTCACCTATAGCCCTGGTTTAGCTAATTATGAGGGCTTGACAGTAGTTTAGAATAAACAAAATACATTCTTGCCCTCAAGTGACTTACAATCTGGTTGTGGGGGTAAGAGTGTCACTCATGTGGTACTAGCAAAAAATGAAAAATGTGTGATGTATGCTATAGATATTTAACAAAAAATGAATATGAATAAGAGATGGTATTATCAGGCCAACTTTAGGAAGAGATGCTGAAGTGATTCTTCAGGGATCAGCTCTGCAATCAAGGAATGGAATTCCAGGTGAAGAGAATGACTTGATTCTCTGTGGTGTCTGTGGTTTTCTTAATTGGCTACCTTGAAAAAAGGTATCCAGGCTATATTATTCAATGGCTCCTCAACAGAGTTTTAGGCATAGAGTAGCTGATTCTCTACATAGTGCCTGAAGGTCACCATTTAGCATTAATGTTTTTGAGCACATTTTTTTCAGAGCTCTAGGAATCGACTGTAAAAATACACGAACTTCTGGCAAGAAAAATACTATAAATTCTAACCTAGCATTCACATCTTTGGATGTATAAATTTCTCATATTGTTATTTTGTCTAAGAGCCAAATGAAAGCCAAAGGCTAAGAAATGGAAAGGTGTAAAAGAAATAATTAGGGGCACAACAGAAGAATACTAACCCAAGTTGGCAGTTCTGGTAAGGTATTTCTGACAGCTGGGGATATTAGGAGGGTATCCAGAGAAAAGGAAACTTGAAAGTTTGCTGGTGGCAATGCAATAATATCTCATTTTCCAGCTTATGTTTGAGCCCTATCAACCGACTTGTCTTTGGAGACACAGTATTTGTTCAGAAAACATAGATTATGAGGTACAGTAAACAACAGAGGCAGTCTCGGTTAGCCCAGGCTTCCCTGCCATCAACAAACATCTTTTGCACTATTCTCATGTCCCAAGTAATCCCCATTAATATAGTCCTTCTTTGATTTGACCTAAATAAGGACAATATATGTAAGCGCAAGTTTTGCTGACTTCTTGAAAGCAGAGAGCTTGGTTTCTTCTAAGAGGTCACAAAAACAGAGGTTGCTCGTCCTGAAGGCTCATATCGCCTCAACAAGCTCACCAGATTTTCAAGCAAGCTCACCAGATTTGAACCATAAGCACTGGCATCTACTTGCCTCAGGGTATTCTTTACCCATGAATACCCATTCAGTACTATGAGCAAGGTACAGGTGAGTTACTGCCTTGTGTGGGATACCCTTAAGCAAGGGCTGATGAGAATTGTGGATAAATACCCTAACTATCAGCTCAGGTATGGTACCTCTGACCCACACTCCTTAAGCTGACTTCCAGTGTTTCCAATGTTTCTGGGAAGGGGGGAGGGGGAGTGGGGGTGGGCAGGGGAGGGTGGAGCCCCAGCTGCCCAAAGTAGTAAGTGGCTTAATAATATACCAGTTATTGGATTCTTCAACTTTCCTGTCTTACCTCTCCATTCCCTTAATGGAGTTTCCTGGGATCACCCCCCAAATAAGCTATCTGCAATTGAATCATGTCAGAAAACCATCCTACCCATGATAGAATTTCACTAACAGAAGGGAAATGTGCCCCACTGACTCCTCTTCAAGTCCTGGTACTCTCATTGCAAGACATAACAACACAACTTCATAGCATTTCACAGTTAAAAACACCTTTAAAGCCACTTTAAATAACATTCCATTTCTACCCAAAGAAGCCAAGTAAGAAGCCCATTAATAGTAATGCTTTGCTCTTGTGCATAATTTTGCACTTTTTAAAGCACTTTCCCATATTTAATCATATTTGATCCTCATGACAACCCTGTAAAAAATGTAGGGCAAATGTTAGCTTGAGGGACAATGTGGAGTAGTGGAAAGAGCTCTCTGAACTGGGAGTCTAGAGACCTGATTCTGTCAGTAATTAGCAGTGCAACCACAGGCAACGCCTTAACCCTCTCCAGGCCTCAGTGTCCTCATCATGGCATGACTCTGGTCAATGGAATTCCTAAGATTGCTGCAACTACTAACATTCTATGAAACACAACAGACAGAGATGGAGGGTGGAGTATGTGAATGGGAAATAGCTTACTTGAGGTCAGACAGTGGTCAGTAGTGAGGAAGGACTAAAAAAAAGATCTAGTAACTTTAGAAAAAGAATGTATTAAGTAGCAAGTTATATCTGCCATTGATGAAGACCCTCTTATGCCAGCCATTGTTATTAATCCTGAAAACAAAATCCTGCAAGTTATATTTTATTCCCAATTTATAAATCAGGAACCCTAGACTCCAAAGCTTTATGTACTTGGCCTAGGTCACAAACTATCAATAGAGCTTCTATTTGAACCCCATGTATGTGATTCCAAAAATATCCTCTTCTGTTAAACAAGTATTTGTGTTTGTTTGTCTGTTTGATTAACTGATTGTTTGTTTATCCCAGTACATCTCACAAAAACATCAAGAATATTATGGCAAATTAGAAGTTTGATAGGTATGGGTTCAAATATTGATTCCTTCTCCAATTATATTTCCTCATCTATAAAATGGACATAAATTATTCCCTTGGGGGTTTTGAGAGGATTAAAAATGATAAGAATTCAAAGTCTTTGGGATAGGATTTCTACTGAGAGTACACATTACTCTTCTTCCCTACTTCCTGTCAAACACATAAACCCAGTTCCCTACAAAGGCCATACCAACAGCTTCACACAGCTGAAATCTGCCTCTCTCCTGCAAACACACATGAGTAAGTTTGGGCAGTTGGGTGGTACATAAGAAAAATGAATACCTTGCAAATTTATTTTTTTTAACTGTGTCTTGATTCCAGCCTATTAGGTTTGTGAAAAAGTCTACCACCACCTATGGTTCTAGGATTCTTATTATATTTAACTATTCTACATAGCTCATTCTTCTCAACTTTTTACCCATGAACCTGAGTATGTCCACACACATGCATGCATGTGTCGGAAGGGGGAATGAAGGAGAGTATTTCACTCATTTTAGATTCCACTAGTCAGTGATTCATAGCTAGTAGACTACAACTTTATCATAAGGCTAGTAGGGCATGTTGCATATACTAGGGAAATTGCATAATCATTATATTTTAGCTTAAATAACATCAGAAAAAGTTTAATTAAGACTTTTAATTAATAGTTGAAAGATTAATCAATCAATAATTATAGCAATGATTATAGGGTATAATTGAACTTAATTGGAGGGGACTGATTAATGATCAGAATAAATCTTTCAGATTCCCTGTCTTGAAAATATTCAGAAATGATGGATTTTGGCTCATAGAATTAAAAAGAAATGCCGGGATTGTAGATTATGGGTCCTTGGCAACTAGGCCATGAAAGGGAAAACACATGATTGAAGTAAAAAAAAATTATTCTATTGTTAAGCTTGTACATCATCATACTGCTAATTTGTACAAGTTTAGATTAATAGAGGAAAATATGCATCTGAGGACATCTATAGAAAAAGAAAAAAAGAGAAATTGCTTGAGACAGTTTTCTTTGGAAGCTAATTTCTCAGGGGTGTTCTTTCCATCTCCAAGGGCAAAATGGTTGTGTGAATTCAAATGACATTCTTATCAGAGCATCATAGGAATAGATTCGGTAGAGGATCAGACATCTCAAGGAGACAGTCCCTGTTTATAGGATGACGACCCCTCTCATTTCTACCTGATCTGTTCTAATCAAATCCAAATGGCTACTGGGACCAATATCAATTCTACCTGAAGACAGTTCAATTCTCTTTGGAGAACAGGTAGGTGATCTCATTTCAGGGTCATTTAACCGATGAGGATTGATCCCACAATGTATGCCCCAAATGGAGATACATATGCTCAAAGGTAGGGGTAAATGCTTGTTTTTCAGGGCAAACAGCACCACATTATTGACCCTGCACACCATTCTCAGGAAACAGGCCAAATATAGTCTCAACATCCCTGAATACAAACAAGATTAGTCGTACAAAAAGACAACCTCACAAAGTATTTTAAAAAGTCTTTGAGCCCACCAGAAAATCTATTTTGGCTACAAATCAGGAATCGACTGCTCCCACATTTGCCAATTACTTATACCTATTTCCTCTCTCCTCACCCCCACCCCCCCCCCCCCCCGCCTCCACCGTGCCAGTTCCAACTTAAAATATTCCTTTCAACCTAAACGTAAACCCAGTCATGGTAAGGATTAGGTATACAGAAATATTTAACTAAGAAGTTCATGAACTTAATCAATAAGAATATTTGTATTGATTATTATTGCATTTGTCCAAACATAGACCGGTCACTGTGTTAGATGCAAACAAAGGGACAGATTGTATAGCCTTAGTCTTAACTTCTGTAAAACTAGCATACATTATTGACAGAGAGCACAATGTAGATAAGAGTAATAAAAGCAATGCAATTAAGTCTAGCACTAATTCACTCCAACTTGCTGTTTGGTTTTGGGCACATTACCTAAACTCTTTTGTTTTCAGTTACTGCATCTGTAAAAGAAAGCTTATTTTGATTTTTTCCATAGTTCATCACCGCACTGTAATACTGCAATGCAATTCTGACACTATCTAGAGTTAGTGCAGACCTCACAAGTTAAGGACATAGATGCTGAAGTCTGTCTTCACTTCAGACAATGATCACAAGTTCTGGGGTTTCCAGGCCACCCAAACCCTGACCAACTAACTTCCTACAAACTTGGTGGCTTCCACTATCGCTTTAGGTTCGATAATTCACTAATACAACTCATAGAATTCAGCAAAACCCTCTTACTTAGGATAACAGTTTTATTATTAATGATAAAAATCAGGACCAACCAAAAGAAGAGACCCACAGGGTGAGATCTAGCACCATCCTGAATATGGAGCTTCCATGTCCCCTTCCATGGAATCAGGGTATATCATCCTCACAATGCATCAATCAAAGTATTCACCAACCAGGAAGCTCACCCAAGCCTTAGCATGAGTTTCAATGTCCAGAGTTTTTACTGGTGTTTCCTACAAAGATGTGACTGATTTAATTATAGGCCATGCACCTCTTTGGTGGTTGAGAGGTTGGGTTGATATCACATGGCTTAAAGCCCCAACACTCTAGTAACATGGTTGTTTTCTCCAGTGTGGCTGGCTTCCACCCAGAAACTATGTAGAGGCCCATCATATGTTACTTTATTAACATAAACTCAGATGTGGCCTCAGGGTCACAACATGAATAACAAAGAAACCTCTATCACTTACAAAATTCCAGGAAAGTTTCTTCTGGAGGACCTGGGTAAAGGGTCAGATAAATTCTTTATTATACAATACCCAGTGATTGCTATATTAAGTAAACAATATAATTTATGTAATGGTGTTCTTACTTTAAGGTATTAAACAAAAGTAACATAACTTTATTATTAGAAAATAAGGGATCCATGCAAATTCTATTTTATTCACTGTGATACTATCACTGTGATATATTACTTATAATTTCAGAAGAGAGAAATGCCAATGCTGGCCTCAGCAATCAGAAGAATTTTCATAGCTGAGATAGAACTTAAGTTGGGTTTTGAAAGATAAGTATAATTTGTTAGAAAAAAACCCTTCTGTTCCATGTAAGCTGTCGATGCAGTCAAAATAATTTGGCAAATAATAAAGGTAGGCGTGCTGACTGATCTTTCACCTTTTGATATGCTGTTCTAATGCTTTGTGAACACACAGCTCAAAATAACCTAAGTGTTCTCCTTTAGATGCCCATAAAAATCAACTTATAAAGAAAGGAGAGGAGGAATAGCCTTTATTCTGAGTCTCCATTTCCATCTTCTGTGTGTGTATTTGGGCCCATGGGGCACCAACCAATCTGTGTGGCACCTGAATTATGGGGCAATCTTGGTTCTGTCTAATCTCTATCAATTTCTAGCTTGGTCATTCTGTATGTGATTCTTGACCTCTTAGAAACCTAGTTTCTTCACCTTGCCAAATGGGAATAGTATTGGCCATGTCTACCTCACAAGGTTATTTTAAGACCCAAAAGTGCTTTATACATGTAACAAACTATCTTATTTTAGAATTAAGTTCAAAGGTAGAAATTAGGAAAAAGTTGAAAACACACCACACGTCTTCAGTGGTATCACTGCCCATTTCTGCCACCCTTTCTTACCTTATAGCAATGTTCTTTCTCTTACCCTCTTAGAAACATTTCTATTATTTAAATTTATTGCTCCATAAGTTGTCAAAAATACACTGTGATACATTTTGCAATTAGTTGCACAGCAAATTAAGATGGAAACTAAAACATATACAATTCCATAAACAGGAAAATAATGTCCTCTGCTAAACATGGTGAGTGAGTGACCCCATTTGGGTAGGATGCCATTTCTAGCATTCTGATCTGGAAGTCACAATGGCAGGGGGTGGGGGCAGGGCAGAATTGTCAACAAATAACTACATTGCAATTCCTACTGTGGTTATGTGCTATAATAATGTAAGCTAAAAGTGCTGTGGAAGTTTACATGTGATAAAAATTAATTCTGACTGAGAGGAGGGTCAGGGCACGATTCAGGAAAGTGATGCTTCTGCTTGGTCTTGAAAGACAAGATAGGTTTTGAGAGGCAAATAAAGGGGTCCTGTGAGCATTTCCAACATAAGCTCTAGCATGAACAAAGTGCAGAAGGGTGGAGGAACAAGGTATGTTCTGAGAATAGGGGGTGGAGTATCAAAGCCAAGATGGGGATAAAACACTTTGGATAAAACACTGAGAATATCAACCACAGCTAATAAAATACACAGTAGGTATGTGGTTTGTGGGGAAGAGGTTGCTGAACACATCTTTGTTTTAGCAATACCATCCTTACTCTGGTGAGAAGACTTGATTGGTTGCACAAGAGAAACTGACATTAAGCAGTCTAGGAAACATTTCAGAGAGTGACCACAACAGGTGATTTTTATTGAGTGCTTGCTATGTGCAACACTACATTCAAAGCCTGCTAAATGTGTGAACACCTTAAATTCCTGAAGCAATGCTGTAAGGTAGATATTCACTTTCTCTGTTTTATACACAAAGAAGCTGGGAGCCCAGGGACTTAAGTGAATTGACCAAAGGAGTATCAGGTCATTGACTCCAGATTCATGTTTCTTCATCACCACAAGTTGACCAGAGTCCAAGCAAACAACAACAACAACAACAACAACAACAACAACAACAACAAAACAGGGAAAGGAGAGATCTGTGCTTGACTGACAGCAATTTCAGAAATATGATCCTTTGATTTTTAATATCTGGTACATGATGAAGCTAAAGGGATAGGTATAGATAGGGAAGATAGAGAGTATGGCTTTAGCTGGGTGAGTTTTGTGCCTTTGTAGAATATATAGAGACATTTAAGAGTCATTAACTTTCAATGAAAATTGAATCCATGGAAATTCATGAAACTGCCGAGAAAGAAAATGTATCACAAAAGTTGAAGAGAAGTAGGTTACATGAAGAATTTTAGGTCAGTGGGGAGTGTCCAGAGCCAAAGTTCAGACATCCCCTCTAATTGTGATCGCAATTCCCTTGCCTATGGGGTTGTGCTTGTTAAGGTAGTTGCCGTGTGCTCTCATCACAGTCCAGAATTTTGACAATTGCTTCTCACTGAGTTCACCACTACAGACAAGAGTAAGAGTCTATGGACAAAGGCCTAGGACTGTTGGGAGACATTTAATTACCTTAAAATCTCTACAACATAATGGTTAATGGGGTAATCAGATGGAAGGTGTGGAATTTTAAATAGTAGAGAGTGTGTCACTAGAGTAGATTGTTACTGCTTTGGAGATGATAAAACCCTAGTGCATAAATGCTGACTGGAACATACCTTCAGCATTCATAAATCAATAATTGATAAAATGTACTCATGTATAACTAAGTAGATTTTTGTATGGTAGGTTGAATAAACTGATTACAGTATACTGCAGGACTCAGTGGAATTATGGGCAGAGTTTTATTCATAAAGATGAACTGGAGTTGGACATTGCTTTATAAAAAGCTGAAGTGTGGATATCTCTACATTCTTAAAACCGTGGGGTACAAAGCTTAGGTATAAATTGGAAAGATGCTAAGGCTGTGTCACAGGTAAAAGAATTAATTAGGCTGAGGAATTTCCTTCAGCATTCCTGGAATCAAGCAGTTTTTCCAAGTTGAAGTGCTTCTGGTCTTTGGAGAACACTGCTATATCTTCTGGCAAGAAAAAAAGGAAAGAGAAGCACTTAAAAGGCTATCTTAAAGAAGCAGGTTGGCCAGGAGCAAGGGATTGGAAATTTTTTTGGAAATTCACAATAAAGGAGACTATGGGAATTGTGAGCCCAGTAAAGGACTTTCTGATCACATTTCTGGTACCTTATCTACCTTGCAGCTTTTGTGGTTCGCTGGACAAAATATTGGGTCATTATTGGCATGTTGGCAAATGTCATAATGGAGATGTAATAAGGCAATCACTGGCAGGTTTTGAAAGTTCAAGGGGGAAGACTAAAGTGTGGTGTCATTGCATTTTAATCTTCTGGAATATGTGAAGACCTTTCCTTGACCATCTTAAAATCATTTTTGAAAACTGAAGTAGTTATATGATGCATCTCCTAATTAACTCCTTCATTCTCTATATTTATCTCCTCTATGAAGTCTTCTCCAACTATATCAATGGCTAAAAATGTCCTATGTGCTGCATCCTTATTAGTGCCAGTCTTTATCTCAGGGTCTTGGAATGTTTGTGTGTGAAGAACCATTAAAAAACATATAATTAAACACCATTTTCCAGATTCAAAACCTGAAAACAAGACACTTAAAGATTTCTCCAATTCAAATAATCTGTTAGTCTGAAGATCTATCTCTGTAATTAACATGGACAAAAAGGAAAAAAAATTCAATGATGTGACCCAGGTAGGGAATAACGAATGGTATGAGATGGCCAAGGAGAAGCACATGGGAAGAATGCTAGGAAGTAGCAAGCAAAGTGGAAGAATTGGCATAACATACTAAGAGGGGCCTGATAGGTGATGGAGAGCATGTATAACTACCAAATTAATGAAACTTTGTCACATACAAATTTTGGAATGATAATTCTGGAGACATTGGAAAGATAATTTTGGAGACAATGGAAAAGACTAGGTTTAATTGTGAGAATAATGAAATATTCTTGGTAAGTAAAAAGTTCTAAACTGAGAAAACATGTTCTTATATTATCTATACTTTACGTTTGTTTTGCTTCTTGGGTTAGATTCCAAATTCATTAAGGACAAGAGCATGGTCTTCCTTTTAGCACAGAACTTAGCATAGGATGGGAATTAGTAGAAGGTCATCAAATGTGCTTTGAACCAAATGTGTGAGCACACACTAGCTTTGTGTAGGTATATGGTAAAAAGCATTCCAGTCTTAATCTAACAAACATCCATGCTTCAACACATACTAAATTCAAAATATTATGTAAGTCACCTAAATTTGAGGAGCTTCAATTTCTTCAATTTCTTCAATTATAAAATATGAGAATTGTATTTGATACACTCTAAATTCCTTTTCAACTTTAATGTTCTATCATTTTGGTTTTCAAAAAAAAACTCAAGCACGTAGTAATTGTCACTGTCTCCAAACTACTGAACAAATACATCACATTGGTTGACTAATGTGATACCATCAATGTGGTTTCTGCACATTTGCCAATTTTACATTCCTGGTAAAGGAGATCCATGTTGTTCACAAACTTTAAGTTTCAAAGTGATTTGTATTTTCTAGATTGTTCACTCTACTATGGGGTCAAAAATGGTCTCATCATATTTTAAAATAAAGGACACACTCACAGCCCTTCGATCACATTCATCTTAAGAAGAAAATAATTCAGTTATCATTTTTTTAGTCTTAAACTTCCATTCAATATATTTGAGTGCTCCAGACTATCTGCAATGCAATAAAAGTGAGTTAAAACAAAGTGTCTATTTTTATATATGATTTCTAATTACTGTCATTTGTCAGAATCAATATACTTTTTCCTGAATACTAGAGTCAAAACAGAGCAAACAAGAAAGAGCCTTCAAGAAGAAAGGAAGGAATATGTTCTTGTTATTATGAGTGGGCAAGATTAAAATGCTTTGGGAATCCTCTGCTCAAGTGGGAGACCAATAGGACTGGGATGTCCTTATTAGTAGACAGTTACCCATTTCTACAGAGAATTGATAAGCAGACAACCACATCTGACAGCCATGTATTTTAGGATCCTTATAAGATTCCTTGTAGAATACCTCAGAATTTGACTTACTTTTGACTTTCTGGGGCTTTTCCCTCAGTATTTAAAAAATTATTAGTGGGAATATCAGGCATTAGACAATATGATGGTTATGTGTATGCAAATGATAGAAATTTTTAAAAACCATAGCCGCAGTTGATCATTGAATATAAAAGATGAGATTCTGCTGTTGTTAAAGAGGCTGGAAAATGAGAGGGGACCTACTTGTTTAGTAGTTTCTGGAGATAATATTTAACGGGGTCATCTAGGAAGACAGGCTTGGGAAAGTGACTTCCTTTCTCTCATCTTTAGTTTCTGCATAAATAAAGGAATTTGGTCAAGGATATTTCTAGCTCTAAAATGTAAAGACATATCTTTATATATGTTTAATGTTTGTGATAGGCACAAAAATGGTCCCCAAAGATGTTCATGTCCTAATCTCCTGAACCTGAAATCAGGCTACCTGACAAAGGGGTGGGGGTGGGATCACAATTTCAGATGGAACTGAGGTTGCTAATAAATTTACTTTGAGATAGAGAGATTATTCTGGATTATGAGAGTAGGTCCAATGTAATCCCAGGTGGAAGAGGAAGGTAGGAGAGAGAACTAGAGAGATGGCAGCTTGAAAAGGAAATCCTTTTCTTTTTTTAATTTTTTTTAATGTTTATTTCTGAGACAGAGAGAGACAGAGCATGAGTAGGGGAGGGGCAGAAGCATGAGTAGGAGAGGGAGACACAGAATCAGAAGCAGGCTCCAGGCTCTGAGCTGTCAGCACAGAGCCTGATGCGGGGCTCGAACTCACAGACCACGAGATCATGACCCAGGATGAAGTCGGACACTTAACCGACTGAGCCACCCAGGCGCCCCAAGGAAATCCTTTTCAAGGAAGACTTGCTATTGCTGGATTTGTAGATAGAAAAACTGACCCTAAAATTCACGTGGAATCTCAAGGGATTCCAATTAGTCAAAATAATCTTGAAAAGGAAGAATAAAATTGGAGAAATTACACCTTCTGAATTCAAAACTTACTACAAAACTACAGTAAACAAAAGAGTGTTGTAGTGACATAAAGACAGATATATAGATTAGTGGAATAGAAGACTCAGAAGTAAACTTGGATATATGCTCAATGGATTTTTGGCAAAGGTACCAGAACTATTCAATCAAAAAGGGACAGTCTTTTCACTGATGCTGGAGTAACTGGATATCCAAAGCAAAAGAATGATTGGACCCTTACCTAAAACCATATAGAAAAATAACTTATAATGTCTCAAGACCTAAATATAAGACCTAAAACTCTTAGAAGAAAACAGATGGGAAACATTTCATGGCATTAGGTTTGACAATGATTTACTGGATAGGATACCAAAGGCACAGACAACAGAAAAAGAGATAATTGAACTTCAACAAAATTAATGTTTTGGTTTTTTTTTTGTGCATCAAAAAAGGATACTATCAAAAAAGTAAAAAGACAGCCCACTAAATGGGAGAAAATATTTGTAAATAATATACCTGATAGGACATTAATGTCAGAATATATAAAGAATATACAGCTCAACAACAACAAAAGAAACCAGTTTAAAAATGAGCAAAGAACTTGAATAGGCATGTATTCAAAGAAGATATGCAACTGTCCAGTAAGCACCTGAAATGGTGCTCAATATTTTTAGTCATCAGGGAAATGCAAATCAAAACTACAAAATACCATTTCTCACATATTAAAATGGTTATTATAAAGTGAAAAATAACAAGGGTAATCAAGGATATGGATAAATTAAAACCCTCATGCATTGCTGGTAGAAATGTAAATGGTATACTTGCTGGAGAAAATAGCTTCTTCCTCAAAAAGTTAAACAAAGAATTATAATATGATCCAGCAATTGCACTCCTAGGCACACATCCAAAACAACTGAAAAAAAGGTGTCAAAACTGGTACTCATACACTAATTTTTCACAAGATATTTTTCACAAAGGCCAAAAGGTAGAAAATCTAAGTGTCCATTAACAGATGAATAGGGAAACAAAATGTGGTATATACATATAATGAAATAGTATTCAGCTGTATAAAGAAATGAAATTCTGATACATGCTACAACACGAGTGACTACTGAAACCACTATGCCACATAAAGAAGCCAGACATAAAAGGACACATATATAACTGAAATTATATAAGTTAGCTAGAATAGGCAAATGCATAGACACAAACTGATATAGAGATTACCAACTGTTTAGTGAGGAAGGGAAATTGGGAGTTATTCTTTAATGGGCATAACATTTCTCTTCAGGATGTTGAAAAAGTTCTAGAAAGGTATAATGTTGATGTTTACTCAACACTGTGAGGGTACTTAATGTCACTGAATTGCACACTTAAAAGTCATTAAGACGGTGAGTTTTACATTATGTATATTTTGCCACAATAAAAAAATGTGAGAAAACCCAATTTGAAGCTTTTAAACAATAACAGAATTAGCAAAGATATACTATGCATTTAATTTATGTGATGTATATTCTGACTGCTTTACCTGTAATAATTCTTTTAACTTTCACAATATTAGTATGTAGAAGATTTCTTAATTATTATACCCATTTAAAAATATGAAAACACAGGTTTCATAACTTGCTCAAGGTCACATAGTAAGTGTGTGTCTATTTTGGAGGGGTGGTGGTTGAGAGGAGTCTCAGATTTGAATCTACAAAATCTAGCTCCAGATCCATGTTTTCATGTTGGCTTCCAAATCATCTTGATGCTTCTCAAATTATTGCTTAATTGTAAAGAAGTTCAAATGTAATAACAGTTTTATGATTTATTCTAAACACAATACTCTATTTTCAGAACCAATGGAGTTTTAGCTATAGGTAGTAGACTCATTCTCCGGTTTGTGTCTCAGTTCAGTGATTTACTAGGAAAATAGACTATGGGTCTCCAGTATTAGCTTTCTGCCACCCCAGCCCCCAGTCCCCACCATCAGGCAAGGTCTTTGTTGGGGTAGTAAGGTCATAGTACATATAGGACCAATGCACCTGAGGTGTATACAGAAATGGATGACTTTCCCTCCAACCTCTACTTTTCTCCTCACATTACTGGTACCCCTGTTTGTAGCCTTATGCCCTTCCAAACCTGTCTTGTACAAGGGACATCTGCATGGATTTTTCAGCTGAATTGGAGCCCAAATTTGTAAGTTTTTAAAACCAGTCCAGTCAGAGCTTCTGGCAAAGTGGTTCCTGAAAGCAATTGCCTATATAACTTTGCATTCTCTAATATGATAAGCAAATCCTGGCAAAGTAACTTTCTTCCTGGGGGAGTCACTTCTTTATCTTGTGGTAAGAAATGTAACCTCTTTAGAAATCAAATTTGCCTAATCCTAGAACCCTTGATTCTGCGACCTGCATGTGACTTCAGAGAGTGGTGATCTTTCTTAAGAAGACATGTGCCATATCTGTCTTACAGATGGCTCCTACATCCTGTGTCATTTGCTATTTCTCTCTGTTCTGCAGTTAGGTGGCTCAGATTCTTAATTAAAAGATTCATTTCTATGGCAGCTTTTATAAAGCAAATATCTGCACATGAAGGAAGAGGAAAAGGGAACAGAAGGAGGAGGGAACACGGTCTGCTTTCCACCAGATACTGAAACGTTCCACTAATCTCTTTCGCACCTTGTGGAGTTTCAATTTTCCCTTTAAAATGTGGATTAAACAAAGTTGCCAAAAAACATATGCTTTCATGTCAAACATTTCATTTATTTGGGAGGCTGAAAGCAGCTTGAGAGCGCTCACTGCTTCTGCCTGAGGAAAAGGAGCAGAGTGGTTAAACCTTTTTATTGGAAGCTTCCCCTTGAAGCTGAGGCATGGACCTGGGAAATATGGTATGGGCTGGGCCACTGGTAGGCTCCAAGGATATCCTGGGTGGTTGCATCTAGTAGACAAAGGAATCAGGCCCAGTTGCCAACTTGGGTACTGACCATACCTCTTCGGGTTGTAATCTTATTAGATTTCACAACTAATCAGGGGTAGGATGAGTCAGTACCTGATGTAGGAGACCTCCAAGGCAAATCCATTTGCTGTACTTTGCCTTCTAAGTAAGAATAAATCATGCTATTTCATGGAGTAGACTTGTAAACATAACACATGGGAAGTAGGAGGACAAAGAGTTGTGGGTTCTGGCACAGATATCCCAGAAACTTGACTCTTGTGGTCTCTCCTCACTTGCCAGGAACGCTGAGGGTGACTGTCGAATGACTTAGGTTTAAGGGCAGTGTTGTGGTTTAGCATAAGGTAGGCGAAATAATTGTTTTGAATCATATTATAAAGACCTAGCTAGTAATACTTTGCAAACTCCTAGGCTTCGGACTTTGAGATGTTAATTTAATCTCTCTGAACCTCAAATGCCTCATTTGTCAAATAATATGCCTACTCTATGTTTTTCCCAGGGATGTTTTGATGATACAATAAAATATGCATGAATATGTGATTATAATCTGAAAAATTATATTTGTCTCTCATTTTTTTGATTGAGTTAATATGGATAATAGTAATATCAGGTTATTATAGCAAATTTACTTTTTATAAGCTCTGAGCCAGAGTTTTTAGATAAATCTCCACCTAACCACTCTGTGAATTAGGTGATACTCTTCCCATTTTACAGATGAAGAAATCAAGTCTGCAAGATCTAAGATAATTTACCCTAGGTTATCTCACTGATACTTGGGGAACAAAAGAAAGAAGAATAAGAAGGAAAAGAAACCAAAGCTCAGCTGGTCGAGCTCCAAGCTCAGGCTCTTTCTTCTATGTTGCCCTTTGGTATTAATTTTGGAGTGATGTTTTCCTCACTCCTTACTTTCTTACTTTAGTTAGCACCTTATATTTCCAAGTTAGTTTAATATAGTTATTTGAATAAAAACTCCTTCTCCTGGCCACCACTAATGCTAAAAATTTCTTTAATTCGTGAACCAGAAGTACAATAGTTACATGATTTGCAAGCCAAGAAATGTTGAGTTAGCCTCTCTATCTTGTCTTTCTATATAACATTACTTTAATGCATGTTTATGTATTTATTCATTTTATAAACAATCAGAGCAAAGAATCTGGAGTTAGACTCTCTAGCATTGAGTTGTAGCTCCTACACCTGCAGACTTTCTCCAAGTCACTCCACTATTCTGTAAGTCGGTGTCCTCATCTGTAAGTTGGAAAATTACAGTAGCTAAAGTCTACTATGAGGATGAAATGACTATTTACAGTTCTTAGAAAAGTTTACAGTATATAGTAAGTGCTGTAGAAACATCAGCTATTTCTCTTAGGCATACTGCATTGAGATCTACGTTTGCTGTATGATTATGATGGGCATACCCCTGTCCAAATGTCATCCTAGGCGTCCTATAAATAGCAGCTATTATTGCCTACATTAACCGGCAAAGGAACTAATTTCATGAAATTATATCATTAGAGCTTTAGTCCTGTTTCTGGAAGACTTTTCAATCTTCTAGAGTCCTATGGGGGAGATGGATAGAGAGCTGAGTTATATATGAAGTTTCTAATAATCTTAGTTCAGAAAAAAGATATACAGGAAAAAGCAAGTGGGTGGGAGACAAGGAGCCTAAGTAAGAGGCTAGGGTCAAAAGGGAGGAAGCACATTATTATGTGATGGGACTACACTAAAACCTACTCTGCTTTCTCCAGGAATTTGTCTCTGCTAAGTCTTAGGGGCAGATCCAGTGCCATGGTGATTCAGCGCTTCATCATCTCCATATGGATGGCACAGATGTCTGTATTTCCAGCCTTACCCTTTCCCCTGAGTTCTAAGTTCTGGTGTCCAATCTCTTTTTGGAAGCCTCTCATGGGCACATCAAAACCCACAAGTCCAAAATGAACTAATGACATCCATCCTCAAGCTTACTTCTATTTCTGTGTTCCTCTCTCAGGAAATGTATCACCATTCACAGGGACACACCCCAGAAACCTGTGTGTCAACTTGAAATTTTCCTTCAGCTCCTTCTTTTTGATAAAAATCTTACTTTAATCTTTATCCCCTTGTCTCCATTTCTATTGCTTCTACATTGATTCAGATTCATAATATCTCATTTGGTTTACTGTAATAGGTGACAAATTTTCCTTTTTGTCTGCTGAGCCCATACCTACTGTTAAAAGTTAGCCAGAAAGGAGGCCATGGTTTGAATACACCCCTAAGCCAAACCATCATAGTCATGTAACAAGAATTTAAAACTGTCATGATTTTTCCAAATGCTGACCCTGACCCTAAACAAAACTTAAGCATTCTTCATGTCAGTGTGACTTTTAGCTTCCCAGCCAATCAGCTAGAAACAAGTAAGTTTATCCAGGGAAAAGGAATATGAGTAACCAATCAGCATAAACAATATACTCCCTCACCCACACCTCATAAAGGGAGCTGTAACTGCTGGGTAGAGCTTCCAACTACTTTTAGTTTGAAGTCTCCCCATTTGTGAACAGTTTGCCATTCAGTGGCAGTCATTCAATAAAGTATTCATATCTGTTAAAGCTCTCTGAATTTTCCTTTAACCACTACTTTCTTCTGCATTGGCATCAAAAGTATTTCTTAGAATAAATATAATTATGTCACCGCTCAATTTACATACGGAATAATTTTCAGGTTGAAATACCATGACATTGACCAAAAGCCTTCCCATGGTCTGTTTTCTGCCTGTCTACTCCACCTTTTCTCTCAGCTTAGTATATGAACTAAACCAAAATTAATTCCAAGTTTTCAAACTGTTTGTTTTAATCCCTGGCTCTTTGTACATGCTGAGTCTACTCTGAAGAATGTTTTACTTTCAGTCTCTATCTGGTCACTATCTTCCAGTATGTGGTACTTGGCCCAGAAGACATCTCTTTCCATGATCTTTTCAGAAGTCTAGGTCCTTCATTAACATTTTTCACTGGTCCTCTCCTCTACTGGACCACAAAGTTTCTCAAGGGCAGAGATGGAGAATAACTTCACTTAGTATCCCACAGACCTAATATAGTGTTTGTTTTGAGGCAAATTTTGACTAATCAATAAACACGTATCATATGAGAGTAAGTTGGCTTTGGCTATATTATCAGCTGGAGAGATATGTCAGGTACAAGTGTCCTTCTGCTTCCTGACCAGGAAAGTTTAAAACAGATAAGGAAATACATCCTGGGGAGTAAATACAGAGTGCTGTATATATATTGAATGTAATATCAAATCTCTATATAACAACCCATGAATAACAATACAACATGAATGCAAGCAGTAGGGCATTGGGGGAAAATCCACAAGGGAGACTCAAGGGACTCAACTTCTTTTCTTAACTCGTTAACTACATATAGGACCTTAGGGCACCTTCCTGTGCATTATGATCTTTGCTTTAAAAGAGAAGTGGGTTTGGAGTAGTTGACTTCCTATGTCCCTTCTAGCTCTACAGTTCTATGAATTCTTGGCAAAAATTACATAATATTACTATGGTTTCAGTTTCACCTAGATTTACTGTATGTCTATAACTTGAGTCTCTGAGTTAACAACATGTCTTAAACTACAATTTCAAGACATACTGTGATACTAGAGAACATTGCCTTTGGGAATTAAAATACAAGTCAATTCATTGAGCATTTATTGGGTACTTAGTAGAAGCGGCAAAATGCTTTAGGTATAGTGAACGTTGCAAAAAATAGGATAAAATCCCAGTCCTAAATGACTCTAAAACTTAACTGAGGGAGTAAAATTAAAACCAAGAAAAAGAAGAAAGAAGATGTTTTAGGACATTGACCTTGCTCAGTGGCTACAGTACTAGGTAGAAATATATGAGACATCATTTTTGTTGAAGAAGGGCTGATAGTTAAATCATGAATTTAGTTGGACCTATAAAGTCTTCCAAGAGTGGTAATAAGGGACAGTAGTTTATAATCAAGTACAGAGCCAAAAGTGGACACTATCAAGTATGTACTAGGAATTGGAAGGCAAGGGGGAGATGAGATGTGGAACATGGCATGGAGACAGGCCTTACTGGAGGAAGAATGGTCTCCCAGGTGGAGATGAGATGGAAAAAGGGACCAGACTTCAGAAAGCAGAGAACTGAGCAGGGGCAGCAGACAGTACAACATAGGGACACTTCAGAGTATGAGCAGAGGAGCACAGGGAAAACAATTAGAGTTCTGCCTCAAGAGAAATGGATATGAGGAAGTGTCTCCCCAGGGTGGTGCCCACAACATTCTCCCGGTTAATTCACAATGGCAATCTGCCCTCCACCCTGAGTGACCTCCCTCCTTGGAAACCACAAATCTGGAAAAAAACATGCATTTAAACCATATGAATCAGGCTTGCATTTCTGTATCATATTTGATGCTTCATCTCTCTCATTAACTCCCTCATTGTCTGTCTGCTTTGTCAGGAAACAAGAGTTCCATCTCTTTGTCCAGTTGTCGATTTACTCTAGAACAGATGCCCATTTAAATAAGAATCTTGCACCTTATCCTTATCTTCTTTAGTGGTGTCATATTCCCAAACCAAGGGCCCTCTTTTTCTTCTTTCTTTATTCTGGAAACTACATCATTGAGAAGATACTTTCCACCCAGTGAGCAGTACTTCCTTCCTGGCAGGGGACTATATGGGTGTGCATATTTTATTTCTTTGCAGCCCAAATATCTGGGTTCTGGCTGAAAAACCCAAAGCAAATAGAACACTCATCTGATCTATGTTTATAATGATTTACTCACTGAATAAAATTGAGATTTGTCTAAATTAGATTCATTTAAATTCTCTTGTCTGTCATCTCTGTTAGAAAACATGAAGGTTTTCTTTCTTGTTGATGAAGGAGCTGAGACTCAATTTGCAGCCTGTTTATTCTCTTTCTCTGTCTCTATGTCCCTGCCAGCTCCACACACACCCCTGCTCATTCTGACATACTCACGTATATTCTCACAGGGAGATGGACCAGTCCCAGCTGATGGAGAGCTCCAAGGGAGGGATTCGTAGCCTCGGCTTCAGATTAATGAGCTATTTGACTGGGACATGATGTTGGTTTAACAGCAGTTTTCCTTAAACGTGGTGCGATCAGGAATTTGCAGAAGTTTATTCTTAGCTCTTTCTTTTGGCTTCTGCAACATGTTAACAGCTTGTGCATTTTGTAATGCCTTTTTTCATTGCTATGGTAACCATTAAAACTTAAGGTGTATGTGACTAGAGATCTGGCCAAGCTATTGGTTGCTAGCATGCTGGAAAACAGTGTAAATGAAACCACCTCTAGTCGGCTGCTTTTTACTGGTGTGCCTTGCCTAAATTAGCCTGGCATGTGAAATTCTAGAAGAAAATTAGGATAACAAAATATTAGGAGATGATTATTCACTTCAGAGAGAACTGACGATAGAATCCCTTTATATTGTGAATTCCTCAGCTGGTTTTAAAATATGATTATGTTGACCACATGCTGATTTATAGGAAACTCGTAGGAGAAAATATGCAAACTCTGAGTTATTAAGTCTTAGAAAAGAGTCAGGAGTTCGCTTTCAGAGCCAAGTTAAATTAGTAGGCATGTACCACCCTAGGTCCCTCCACATTTTTTGTTTGCTTTTGCTTTTAAATGTTGTGTGATGTGCTCTATCAAAAACGGTATGGTAATTAATGAAATGTTATAATATTTAGGTCAAGTTGCCGATGCTAAGCAAATCTAGGCGTGTATGCTAAGCAAAGCAAGAAACAAACAAGCAAGCTAACAAGTCCAACAGAAACAACAATAACAACAACAACAAAAAAGAATGAAAATAATAATCACTATTCTAACTATGAAAAGGTCAATGGCCACTGAATATGATTTGTTTCTATTTTGATTTTGTTTTCCATTTCTACGAGTCTTTATTCTCTTTAATATTATTCTAGGCATTGTAGGAGGTACTAAAAACTTGTGAGGAAAAAGTTCCTATTTTCAATGAATTTTGCAACCTATTTGGAAATAGGACTTACATGAAAGAAAGAAAAATAAAACATAGTAACAGGTTAAAATAAATACCCCCCAAAATAGGCTCTGTGAGTTCAGAGAGTAGAAGAATCATTGTGAGCTTGATAGCCAGGAAAGATTTCATATAAAGGGCAAAATCTAGACTCTCTAGTGAGAGATCAGGTGAGATTTGGCTTAGCAGACAATAGGACTAGGAGATGTTATTTCTAAAGAAATATTTTTCATAATAGTGTAGTCAAGATGGTTGCTTAAAAGTATAGGACAGTGTGAATACTGGATGAGAAAATGGTTCATCCTCAGGTTAAGATAATATTTTGTTGAAAATATTGGCATTCCTTAGGAAATATGAGAATATTTCCTCATAGCTCAAATAAAGATGACAGCCTTTCCCTGTCTAATATGAAGATGATGAATTCATGCTGAACACATAACAAAGTTTGATGCACTCTTTTCTTAAGGCTATGATATATTTTAGGCAGAGCAAAATATGTATTTAAGAAACTAATTGGGGCACCCGTGTGGCTCAGTCAGTTAAGTGTCTGCCTCTTGATTTTAGCTCAGGTCATAATCTCATGGTTCCTGAGTTCAAGTCCTACACTGGGCTCTGCACTGACAGCAAGGAGCCCTCTTGGGATTTTCCCTCTCTCCCCTCTGTCTCTACCCCTCTACTGCTCACACGCACATGTTCCCCCACCCTCAAAATAAATAAATACACTTTAAAAAAAAAAGACACTGGGGCGCCTGGGTGGCTCAGTGGGTTAAGCAGCCGACCAGCTCAGGTCATGATCTCGCAGTCCGTGAGTTCGAGCCCCGCATCGGGCTCTGTGCTGACAGCTCAGAGCGTGGAGCCTGTTTCAGATTCTGTGTCTCCTTCTCTCTAACCCTCCCCTGTTAATGCTCTGTCTCTCTCTGTCTCAAAAATAAATAAACATTAAAAAAAATTTTTTTTAAAAAAGACACTAACTTGATGGAATTTTCAGGCCTCATAAGAGTACCACCTAAGCCAGGGAAGTACATTTCTTCTTTTTATTTTATTTTAGAGAGAGAGAGCATGTGCAAGTTGGGGCGAGGACACAGAGAGAGAGACAGACAGAGAGAGAGAAAGACTCTTAAGCAGGCTCCATTCTCAGTGTGGAGTCCAATGTGGGGCATGATCCCACAATCCTGGGATCATGACCTGAGCTGAAATCAACAGTCAGACCCCCAGCCCACTGAACCATCCCAGCCACTCCCAGAGAGGTGCATTTCTTAATAAAGATCTTTAGGTACCATGTTCTTCTCCTTCTCATTCATTTCAGATACAATGATGAAAATGTGAACTGTGGTCCACGTTGAAATAGACACAAACACCCACATCCACCTGTGTAATAAAAGTACATCTTGAGAAGTTCCATCTTCAGTGTTGGCTTTCACAAACACAACCTCTGACATTGCCTGCTTCTGTCATCAATCACCAGCAGATGCTTATATAATCACAAAATTTCACTCATTACAGGCATCCAAAGAGAGAGCATTGTGCAAAAGTCGGTCTCGATGTTGAAACTGGCACGGCTGCCCTGGATTTTATTACTTCTCCTAAAAGGAGAATAGATTTCAGCATTTATCTCCAGCCTCCAAGATTCTCTGACCAGAGCATTTCCTGTCTTGAGGGTCTCTGCCTTGCCAGTTGTTCATAGCAATAGAGCTGTAATGAATCCCCTCTAAAGTGGTAGTTATCCATGAAATAATAAGTTTACAGGAAAGCTGATTATATAAGATTTTGAGAAAATGGGAAAGTCCACTGTACAATTAAATGAGCAAGGAAAAGTTCTCTACTTTCCCACTTTCAGTTACACTCTTATTAGACAATTGACTCCAAATAGTCATCTTTTTTTTAAGTTTATTTATTTATTTATTTTTTGAGAAAGAGAGCACAAGTGAGGGAGGGGGAAGAGAGAGAGAGAGAGAGAGAGAGAGAGAGAGAGAATATCTCAAGCAGCCTCTGCACTGTTAGTGAGGATCCTGATGTGGGGCTCGAATTCATGAAGCGTGAGATCATGACCTGTGCTGAAGCTGAACGCTTAACCAACTGAGCCACCCAGGTGCCCCCAATCATCTTCTTTGCTGTTAAGAACAAGACAAATTACATGTATGCATGTACACGCACACACTCACACATGCACACAAGCACACACACACATACACACACTCACATACTTCCACCTTTCTCCTTCAAATTCTAACATTAAATTCTACCTTGACAGTATCATTTCTCTTTTTAGTTTAATGTATTTATTTCTGTGAAAATGATACTATCATTGTAATTAGGAAAAATATAATCAGTCTGGTACCTCACTGTGAGTTTATTATCTTTCCAAAGAAGTAGTTTTGTTGGGTGAAAATGCACAAAGATCTGGGGGCACTGGGAATTTATAGGAGTTAGAATAAATGCTCCCAAGTGGGCAAAGACCCCAGTGGTAACTCATTAAATTGGAGTTAAATTTTGTGTAATTTATTTAGGAATCTAGAAAACTATACTGACATCCCAGCTTTAAAATGAGAGAGCCAATTTAGTCACACTAGCTAATTTTGTTGAGTCCCAGTTTCTTTATCTGCCACATAAAATTATTGAACAAGATGACCTCTCATTTCCATTCTAAAATTTTACTTATATAGTTGTAATTGCAAATTTGCCAAGGATCTGTCCTTCCCTAGTGGACAATTGGTAATAGATACAATAGAACAGATTAATGACTAGTCCCATCTAATAGTAAAAAAAAGAAAAAAAATCCTTATAGAGTCAGCCAAATTAAGTAGCCCTACACTATTAATATTGATCTTTCCTATTTTCACTAGAGCCGTGTTTTAGGTAAAATTCTAAGATGGTCTCCTTGGGGCAAGGAACCATGGGTGTCCTCTAGGAGCCAAGAATAGTCCCTAGTCAGCTGACAGCTAGCAAGAAAGCAGAGACCTCAATCATACCACCGCAAAAAAGTGAATTTTTCCAACACTAGTGAGCTTAGAAGATGACCCCAGGCTTCAGGTAAGAGGCAGGGTCCCAGCTGACACCTTGATTTCTAACTGGTGAGACCCTGAACGGAGGATCCAGCTAGCCTATACCAAGATTTCTGACCCCTTGAAATGGTGAAATAATAAATTTGTTTTATTTAAAGCTGCCAAATTTGTAATTTGTTATACAGCTATAGAAATCGAATACCAGCCCCATTTACTATCACTTATTTCTGAAGATTGAGTTCACATAAGCAAATGTGAACATCTCATGAGAGAAGACATGGGAAAAAATACCACCAACAGGTTCAGACAAAAGGCATCTATAAGCAAAGTGGACAATGTGAAGGTGGGTTTCCTTTGGCCCATTATGAGACTTGGGCATTTAGACCAGTATCCACTTCCCTCCCTTATCTAGTCCCTATGTGCACATGCTTATGTATCAGTATGCATACATGTTGTATGTTTGTATTTGTTTGGTAATGAGTCACATCAGATGTTTTGGGGGTAGTTGTTAAATCTCTTATAATGGATATAACTGCACAAGCTTACCATTGGGGAAATTTCCTCCTGACCTCAGCTGGTGATCAGCTTATGCCCTGAAGCATAAGAATTGATAGGCCCTATAATTTTATCCAAGCTAATGTAACAGCAGCTGCTGTCCTTGGTGCTTGCTCTCTGATTAAATTCCCAAATTAGGGATTGCCTTTTGTAACCTGAATTCTGTTATGGTAGTAAAATCTGACAATAACTGCTCTCGTTTTTACCTCTCCCATCATGGAGTGTTTCTTCAATAACACATGGACCATCTTAGACTATCGAATATTCCTCTGGCACTTTATTAGATTTTGGGAATTTTGTAATCCTACTCAAAATGAGATTGCATGCTTTCTAATGTAAGAAAGGAGAAAGAGAGAGGCCAATTCAGCTCTAAAACTGCAATTGTTTGCCTACCTCCAGGGACACATCTCACAGATTGCCATGAAAATAAATTGGAAAGTTTACAATTCCAAATTATTGCCTACCACGTATTACTTCACAGACAAAAACAAACACTACCACCACCATCATCACCACCAAGAATATACGGAAACATATCCAAGAACTTTCATCCTTTCATGAGGGAAAATGCATTACAATTAGGTTAGACTATAACCATTCAGAAAGTGTGTTTGTTTTCTGCTGCTTTTAAAATGATTTATTATTTATTACGATTTTTTTTCAAGATTATCTTCTTTATTCCTTCAGGAAAGGAGCAGTTTGGTTCTCTGTGTCATTACCAAAGCAGAGCGAAAGCCTTCAACTGCGGACTGCTGCAATTTCCCCCCTTAACAGTCGACCCAGCAATTAGAACCGTTTGTTACAGTGACAGCAAAGAGAACCATTTTCAAGCAACAAGGCAGATGAGTAGGAGCTGGAGGAAGCAAGAGCGTGTTCATTTGAAGGGGACTAACGCCACACAGCAGCTAATCTTGGAATAGCAGGCAGTTTGGGAAAGCTAGGCTGCAAGGGCTGAGATATTCACATAAATTCTTAAACTTTGGCAAAAGGTCTGATTTTTCTTTCTTGGACTAAGAATAAAAATTGGTCATAAACGCTGGCATTGGGGAAGAGAGAAAAGATTTTTTTTTATTAGGTCCACTGTCTAAATTAACTCATTTTCATATCAAAACTGAAAATATAAAGGTAGACATTTCCATTGCTAATTCTGGATTTGAGATAGCATTTCAGGGCTCAGAAAACATCTCACATTATAAACTTTTCCAACGGACCCATATTTATTTTACGACAAAGGTATTTGAAATGCAACTTCACAATCTTAATTTGTTGCCCCAGAATCATTTCCCCTGATTTTTTCATATATTTTGAATTATGTTTAAAGTGTCATTGACATCCAGAGAGAAAATGCTATTTGAGGTCTCCTTTTTTCTCCCTTCTTTCTTCTTCTCCTTGTTCTTCTTCTTTTTAAAATATACTTTTTTTTTTATTACCATTGGATTTGGTTCTCCATTCCAGCAATGACAAACTGGTTTTCTCTAGGACCTGTCAGCTTCCCTTTGGATTTTTATTTCTCCCTGTCTCTAATGAAGTAAGAATACTACTTGCTTACCTCAGAGAAACCATCTGAGAATTAATGAAAAAATGTAAAACGCTTGATCTTCTTAGAGCCAGATAATTTTTCTTCCTTTGTTCAATAGCTATTATCATAAAGGGATTCAATAAATAACCAACTACATATAATTCCTAGATGTTAAATAGTCATCATACTAGATACTTCGGGGGCAAATATTTGAATACTTCAATTTCTATATTCTGCAATGAAAAGACCTAGGTTTTAACACAAACATATCTATGAATTTCCATGTTTTCTAAGAGGAAGAATACACTAGAACGGGTGGTTTGCATAGAAGGCTGTCAGAATGTTTCAGTTACTGTTTTCCAGTCTGCCTTTCTAGAAGCAGGTATTGCTAATGCAGAAAAAAAATTGGTGGTAGTTTTTCTCTTCTGCTTTGTTTTAGGGAGGATGAGGCTTTGTGGTTTTTTTTCCCCTTTTATTTGTTTCACAACTGTGTGACTACTGCTTTGGCACAGAGGCGGCTTCTGCCAGAGTCAGAGGTGAGGTCACGCTTGACTGAAGAAATCTAAGATCAATTTGTTGTCTCATACTTCAACATTAAATGCAGCTTGAAATATAATTGTTAGTCCGTGCAGTATCTGCTTTAAGGAAGTGTTCCTGCACCTCAGAACGGGGAATGTGGTTATCAGTGATCAACCACGACGTGTACCCTAAACCACGGCGAACCAGAATTTTCAGGCTGAGAGAGAGAGAGAGAGAGAAAGAGAGAGAGAGAGAGAACAAAGACACAAGGTGCAGGTGGGAGAATAGAGAAGTGAGAAGGAAAAGACATAAGATTTCTTGTAGTCAAAACACCAAGTGACTTAGAAAGTACTTGGTCAAATTCGGAAATTTACAAATAAAATTGAAAGAAAAAGTATCATTTACAAATTGTTTTCCTTTATTATTTACCCTACTTAAAAAGGTTTTTCCTGCACAGTTTCATAACCAGTGCTAGGGAGGAAAGATACCACCCAGGGCAAGTAGCTTATAGTTTCCCCTTTTGGGAGTATTTGCATGTTACAGGAAGCTATTGGGAGGACGCACTATGTATGTGGTGGGGGACAGAACATGGAGTGGGTGGGAAGGTGGTTCTGAATTAGGTGGCCAAGGAGTTTTGAGATTCCCTTTGAATCAAGCCCTGTCAGCCTCCATGTTCTGTCCTTGCATTCAGTTGGATAATAGGAAAAAAGAAAAAAGGAGTCATGACCAAATCCCAGTTTTGCACCTCCACAAATAGAGAGTTAAAGTTGAATCAGGAGCTTGTGGTACAGATTCCAGGTCAGACAAATCCTAGAGTATCTATTACATTGAGTAGAGTGACAAGAACAACATGTGTGTCCTGTCTGGCCATGAGAGTAACACATAGTCTTTTGACTTATTTGCCAGTGTAAGTATTTCCCTAGCTGAGAGTCAGCATGGGGTCCTGTATAGGCAGGGTTCTATTATGAGACAGGTGAGGATATGAATTCCCACCCCATCATTTACTACTTGTGCAATTTTAGGCAAATTTCTCAGTCCCCAGGACCCTCAGTTTTCTCATTACTCTATGAAAGTGTTCGGGGAAAGCTCAAATAAGATGATCATAACAGCATCCCTTTCAACGGGTACCCATTTTTGTCAAAATAAGTAAAACCTAACATATATCATTGCATTTAATCTTTGTACTCACAAGTGATAAGCATCATTCTCATTTTGAGGATGAGGAACCTCAAAGAGGTACAACAATGTTCTCAAGGCCACAGCTATTAAATGAAAAAAATACACTCAAAATCGGATTTGTTTGAGTCTAAAGCCTTTTTCTTCTGTATGTTTAATGAAGTCTCAGTCTCTCCATACCATCTACCTTGCTGACTCTGAATATCATTGGTGACACCCTCTCTGCATGGGTGCTGTGCCAATCCTTGGACCATAGCAAAAAATGGAGCCCAGAGTCTAGCAGGAGAGACTGTCCAAAAAATTACCTGTACCAGTTCTGTTTTCCAGATTCTGAGATAACACTGATGTTCTTCCTACATTTTGAAGCCCATTAAAGAATTTGAAGATGATTGGCATGTCCCCCCCATGATTTTTCTTTTCCCATCTGCAACCCCTCAAATGTTTCTCTAAGAATTTGGCTCCTAAAATGCTCCTAAAATTTTGGCTCCTAAAATTTTCGTTGAATGATTTCCTTCCTCTATCCAAATCAAAGATAATAGTTATATTATTAATAAGAGAGAGGCAGAGTATGATCTGGTCTCTTGGAAGAAATTTTAATCAATTCTCTTTTCATAAAAGCTGTTTTGGGTTTATTTCATACCTTAATTTTTCTCTTTAAACTCCCCCAACAAATATCAGGAATTGCAGACCCTTTTCTAGTCAAACTTTCTTTGCCATCTCCACATGAGATGTAGCATGACAGCCAGAATTACAGAATGTGAGCCGTGCTTGGCCAAGTCTCTCATTCTAGCCCACATGCTCCCACCAGCCAGGTCATGCCACTTTAGGTTTTCACAGATGTTGGTCTCTACTCTGACCACAAAGGGAAACACTGCATTAGTCCTTGGCTTCAGCCATCAGTTTGCCATTGTCTAGCTGTACACCTTCATTGAACAGATTGGAATACAAAGGTTTCTGATGTCACTAATTTCATGTAAGAGAATTGAAATTAATGCCTGTGCTTCCTGATTTCCCATTTAGCATCACCTCTTCTGTGGCCTTCCTTAGACCATTTCTAGAAGTGAGAACTAATGGTGAGAAATGAACTTACCAACCCCACAGTCTGCCCAGTCTCTAGTGCAATCCCCTGCCCATCACTGCAACCATCCCCTCCCATAATGACACACACAAACATATGTGCACACATGCTCTCATGTACACACACTCACACACACACACACACTCGTACACATGCATGGAAACATATGTCTCACCCAGGTACCTGCCTAGTCAGGCACACTCACACATGCTCACATACAGATGTATATACACTCATACACAGGCACACATGTACTTCCTATTGGTCATCATAGAATAAATCTTTGTATTCTTGGACCTGAAAAATTTATACTCATCCTTGAAATCTGGTTCTAGGGGTCCTTCTCTGACCATTCACCCAGAGATGGACCATGCCTGTCTGTGTTACTGAAGATGGTTCAGAAGTCTCTCCAATGCATGGATTATACTACACTTGTTCTGTGTATATCCTTTTCTGTTGCACTGTGAAGATTATAACTGCCTTCTGGAAAGAACCATATTTTGCTTTCTTTTGTTTCCCCATAACCTACCAGAGAGCTTGTCATAATAAGTGTTTCCTGAACTGAAATAAACTGCTGGTGCTGTAGTTACAAGTAGAAGAGAAGGAGGTATCCTCTGGGAGGAGGCAGTACATATTTCCCTGCTGCTCGAGCATTTTCCCCTCACCTTTCATTGATTCCTAACCTGGTTGTACTAGAATTACTGTTACTCATCCATTCATTTAAAGAATGTTTGAGCCTACTGGGTGACAGACAATGTGTGAAATGCACTGAGGGTAACAAATCTGGGTGTCAAATCCCCTGTCTTTAAAGAGGGTGCCATCTGGGTTGGGTTGAGGGTGGGATGGGTGGCAGAGGAGTACAGAAATCCATGAACACCTACATAGCAATAGGGTACTAAGAGAAGTAAGAAAAAAAAAAGGAGTGCCATGAAATTTAGAGAAAAGAAAAGAGTAATTTGGGAAAGCTCTATGGCAGCCTCTGGTCTCTGTCCCTGGTATCTAGTCTTTAATCAGGTTTGAGGACAGGACGCTCCCTGCATCCTAAAGCCTAGGGAGCGCTTCACCCACATGAGACTAAGGTTATATGTCCATTACCACTGGATCCTGCCATATGTAACTCCATTTCAATTTTTATATGGCAGATTACAAGTCAGGTTCAAATAACTTCACATGCTGGCTCTCTTATGAAATATTCCAAGAAAAAGCAATGCCAAAAGCAAGACTAAAATGCCAGAGATACTGAAAAACCCAAGTAGTTTAACTTTTTTTTTTTTAAGTTTTAAATGAATTTAAGATTGAAAGCCCTGGGACAAAGAGAAGAGAATGAAGTGAAGAAATGAAAATAATGTTTTTGACAGGAAGGAATGGAAAAGATGGATTGAGCCAACTCCTATAAAGGCATAGAGGAAGACAAGAATAAGTAATAAGTAAAGGCTTTACAGAATTCTCCCACCACTTTCCCCTTCGTCTTCAGGGCCTGCAGGGGCAGCAGGGGCTGATTCTTTTTTGTTTTTTGGTCTTTTATGTCTACAGAATAATCCCTGTCTCTTTTCTCTTTAGGACTCTCTACCTGCTTGATGACATGCATGGTTTCAGTTTAAACAAAGAAAAGCAGATCTATATGTGTGTCAGACACATGAGAAAGATATGCTCATTTACTCTCCAAGTTCAACCATCATCTCCTATTCCTTCATAGCACATACCCAAGCTGACCTCTACTGCCATGGACTAAGATACTATGGACTAAGTCTTATTATTCAAGTTTAGGGAAGGATGCCCACACAAGAAACATGTAAGAAGGAGCAGAGCATCCTTACAACATTCTGAAAAGCAAATGTCTTACAGAACACCTGCCAGGGGGGAAGTGGGAAGATATGAGAGAAGGTTCAAGAAGGACAGGTCACCGTAAGAGTATTTTTATGGGGATTTGGTGGGTGAGAAAGAACTTCCAGGATGGGATAGAACACATCCAGAGAGATCAATCTTACCTGTACCCACAAAGTCAACTCCCCTTTCCTCTATGAAACTGTCCTCCCCATAACATCTCCATGTCTGCTCACATTTTCCATTGACCAGAATTCTTTCTTCAGAGATATTCATGCTACTGAATCCAGAATGGTGACTCTTTACTTCTTTATATATGAGTATGACTGTTTATTTCCTCCTTGGTGTCTATGTTTTTACACACACACACACACACACACACAAACACACACACACACACACACACACACACACACACACACACACCCCTTGTGGATTGACAACACAGATTAAGGAAATACTTCTTGATTTTTTTTTGGTCTTCCAAGCATTTTCATGAAAAACATGCTCACAAGAATCCAATGACCTGGGCATTATTATGGTCACCTTTTAACAGATAAGGAAACTGTGTTATCATAGAGAGCTAAATTAATCAATAATAGTACACCAGCTAGTAAGTTAAAGAGCTTGTATTCTAGTCTTTTAATAGCATATTCCATTTTTCCAACACATTAGTTTACCTTTGATATCGTTATTTTACTTTGTTTTCAAGTCTCTGTTCAGATAATATTTTCATATGATGTCTTTTTCTGAATATATCAATCTACACAACCCCCCTCCTTGACGTTTAAGATAATAATAGAAATAATATATTCACATAGTGGTTTTCTGCATGTAGCATGGTGATGTAGAATCACTTACAAAAGTCTAATTTAAAAAATACTTATTTAGTGTTTACCATGTACAAGTACCCTTCCAGGGAACTCCATTATTTACCAGTTAATCCAAATAAATATTTTATTTTACTAATTGTATCATAAGCTTTGGAGGGAAGAAAACATCCTTTATATTTTCTTTTTATTCCTGTAGTGTCTACCACATCCTTATCCCTGTAGAGCCTAGACACATAGTATGTGTGCAAATAAATCAAGCCACATGATTCATAACAAGTAATTAATTTTATTAGTGTCTTCTGCTGTTGTTTGTGTGTTTACTGAGTGCCAATTTCAGGATGCTTGGACTTCTGAAATGCTTAGAAAATACCCAACCTTTCCCACTCCCAGAATTCTGACAGATCTCCTTTGTGCCAGCCTTTAAGGGACTTTAGGGAAGCCTATTTTGACACCTAATTTTTATTTTTTTCAGCTACTAAAATTTCATGTTGAGGCAAAACATGAACAACATCCCACCAGTCATATTGTGTTACATTACAAAATTGAGAATTGCATTAAGAAAATAATTTAACAGGTGTTTCTAAAATAGGAAAATGCACACCATCATTTTATAAAGAACAAGGAAGAAATGGCTTCTGACTGGACAGTAGTTGATACTAAGACAAGAATCCATCCTAGGTGTTTGGGCTTCTTTCTGTGACAGATGTCACCCTCCCAGCCAGCCCGCCAGTCCTCCAGGGGTATATGCTATAATCTGGAAAACTTGGTCTCTAGTTACCACCCTGATACCTCTCTGCAGTATGAAAATGAAGTTGCCAATTGCAGGTAAGAATAAAATCTTCCTGGGAGGGTTTGCCTTTAATATAAGATGGCAGCTTTACATTTTTATATGTAAGATGTACCAAATTTAAGAAAGTTTATCTTTTTTGGAGTGACTACTTATAGGTAGCAAGCTATCTCCAGCTTTGCGGGGGGAAATGGATTGTAATCCCTCAAGCAATCTACTTTACCATTTCTCAAGTCATAAAAATATCTGGATGTTCTGAAAAAACAGGATTACTAGCAAACCTCCAAACTCTTCCCCTAGAACCTTACCCAGATCACCAAAAAGGATAGAGTGGGGAAAGATATTTACCAACGCTGCATCTGGTTCCTGGCATGTGTCATGTGATGGAACCAAATAAAAGGAAAATGGTGGGGCAGGCACAAGAACCATTCCTGTATAAGTGGACATTAGTACTGAAAGTTATGGGGCAAGGAAGAGCTAATGGTCTGTGTGGACCCTAGGGACATGGGTCCTGTTGGGAAACTCCTTCTCCCCATATACTCTTTCACCTTTTCCGTGTCCATGTTGATTAATAGCCTCTGAAGCCTGGTGAAGGGCAAGCTATGAGAAAGCCTGGAAGTACACTAGTAGGAAACATTTCACCCATGTAGTCCAACAGAAACAGAGGACTTCAAGAAAGATAAGCCTCCTCACACAGAAATTTAAAGGCAACAGAAGTATTTAAAAATTGGCCACTCACTGTAGCACATTCCAGAACCACACTAGAACTCTCTATTCCCCTTACACAGATTAGAAAAAAAAAATCTTATATTAAAATAAGAAAATAAGAATATTTAGAGCTGCTAAATGGCTAGGAATAACCATTATATTAGGGAATAAAAGAAATGTACAGATATCAACTGCTTTGTTCCTAAATAAATATAAGCTGAAAATGGGATGATAGAAGAATGAGCTCACAACAAAGGCAGTGGCTGACTTGAGAGAAGAATGAACATGAGTGCATAATCATGGTACAGATGGTGAAAAAGTACACTGAGTGTTCACATTCAGAACTGAAATGGTGGAAAACCAAATAAATGATGTGGATCACAGGCTTATGGATACTCAAGTCACAGACTTAAAAACAGAAAGGTGAAAGAAAGAAAGAAAGAAAGAAAGAAAGAAAGAAAGAAAGAAAGAAAGAAAGAAAGAAAGGATAGAGATGAGGGATGCCAGTGGAAATCATCTTATCGTCTTGTGAAAATGGTATTCCTGAAGAGAAGAACAAAAACAAAAAAGAAAGAAAAAAGAAAAAAAAAGAAAAGAAACAATAGTTGCAAATATTATGGAGAACAAATATGTTTAACTGACAGAAGACTTGCTCCTGTAGATGGAAATGATTCATGCTATGTAAAATTAAGTCATAATATCTAAACATCTGCCCATGAAATAATGGAATCTAAAAGATAATGACACAATTCTACACGTACCTTCAAAGAACAAAATACAATACATACCTAATTATAAGAAAATTGGCGATCAATCTGAATATAAACCAGTCCTACATTTTCTCAATAAAGAAATTTTAAAAATTAGGCCAACTTGAAAAAATAGTAACAATCTAATAATAAAAACTAATTTGTTCATTTACTTTCCCAGCTGTATTTAAATTCACATATTATAAAATATGTAGTTGAGAATTATACTTTTTCCTTCATCTTAAAACCTGAAACAATTTTGTTCAAACTCTTAACATGTGCTTTGGTATCAATCTTTCATCATCACCAGAGCTAGTTTAGGATCATTTAACCTATTAGATTAAACCATAGGAAATTTTCAACTCTCCACTTATTTTCAACTTGCAAAAGAATAAATGCCTATAATTCAGTCTAAAAGTCTTACCAGGCCAGGACCTTTCATGTAAGTTTGATGAGATACAGCTCTTTTGAATATGTGTTGAGATACAATCAATAGAAATTTTATGCACGGCTACAAGTTTTAATTTGAATAATATTAAGGCAGTTAAAAAAATCCTAAAGATATATATTGTCAACAATGTAACGAAGTGGCCTACAGCTTTAAACAATCTTTTTCAAATGGTTTACCTACAATGACACCCAGCACTTGCCATCATGAAGTAGTACCCCAGGAATAATGAAGAAATCTTGGTTAAAACCCTTTGTATTCTGGTTCCATTGGGTAAGCTTTGGGACTGACTTCAGCACTGACTGAGTTGGTCTTAAACTAGTGTGTCTCTATAATAGGATTCTGTGTTTCTTATAAGAGGGATAGTGTAAAGACTTGGTAAAATCACCTCTCTCTGTGCTGGGACTTGACTCAGATATCTCTTTTCTATCATGAGCAACCAGCTCCTAAAGGAAGGAAGAGTAAGTTTCTCACATTCAACATCTAGCCAAGAGGTGACTCACATATGAAGGTCAAAAGACCTCCTCTGTCATCAAAGAGCTTGGCAAAAATTATATCCATGAACATTTTCTGAAACAAACTTATTGGAAGATATATATTTAGTCTGTTAAAACAGATTATGAATATTATATTTTGGGGGAAACTTATACTTAATATAAGAATAAAATAATTTACTTATGATAGATTTTAATTAAAAATATGAGTTTGGATTTGGGAGAAGAAACTGTGGATATTTAACTTTGCTAATTTATTCATAAAAGCTAGTATGGTAAAGAGATTAAAAGCCTGGTTTAATACTCCCTAACTCTGTGAGACTAAGTTCAATACTAACGTTTCTGTAAATGGGTCTCTTCATTTATACCACTGGGTAGTTACTGAATCTGCCCCATGTAATTGTCATGAAGATAAGACACATTCACACACATGCAGCTTTGACAACACAGTCTGGGTATGGTAAGCCATCAATAAAAGGTCACTATGATTATCATTACCACTGAATGTACTAGAAAATCAACAGATGGTATTCCAGTCTCCAAGACTATAACTTAAGAAATAGTGGCTTGGCAGTAGGATTTTGTATGATTTTTATTTAAAATATTTATTTCTCATCTATATTTTGCTTTATTTCTTTCTGAAATTATTTTTCATTACTTGGATATTTTTAACTAGATAGCAGTAAAATACATGACAATAACTATGGAATTGCTTTTAAAATCAATTCAAATTTGTCATAAAAGCAGTTTGTGATAGAACATTTGTTACAAAATCAGTAATCTTCATACTAGGGACTGTGCATGGTAAATCACTTCAATGTTCTGGGTTCTGGATTATTGCATACAAATAAATTAAATAGAGAGAAAAACCTTTTCCACATCAAAAGACATATGACATAAAATAAAATTCAATTAATAAATTATATAAAATGTCCACATATAAAATTTTAGAGCTTTTATACACTTTGTATTTGCCTGCTACTCTTTTATTTTAACTTAATGGTGGTGAAGCGGTTTTACTTGGGATACGATGAGCCTATGGAGGTAGCCCATCTCATCAGAGTAGCAGTATTAGTAACCATAAAAGACAGGATGGACTCTGTTGCCCTTTTAGTCAATCAGGGCATTATCATCACAGATGGAGCAGGGCACATGCAAACTCTAAACAGAAAGCACATTTGGCACTTGAGAACACGCATTAAATCAAAAATTAGACGAAATACTTTGGTGTTCATATCAATAATAAACAATGTGATACTCTTATGTGGATCCTGAGAAACTTAACAGGAACCCATGGGGGAGGGGAAGGAAAAAAAAAAAAAAAGAGGTTAGAATGGGAGAGAGCCAAAGCATAAGAGACTGTTAAAAACTGAGAACAAACTGAGGGTTGATGGGGGGTGGGAGGGAGGAGAGGGTGGGTGATGGGTATTGAGGAGGGCACCTTTTGGGATGAGCACTGGGTGTTGTATGGAAACCAATTTGTCAATAAATTTCATTAAAAAAATAAATAAATAAACAATGTGATAAACAGGGGGAAGTAATCAAAGGCAGTCTTAAGAAAAAGATGTACAAGTTTAACAGTGGTGACAAAATTTGAAGGTCACATATTAACATTTCTCTAAGTGTATTGGTAGAATTCCAAGCCTCCCGTGAACCTTAGTGTTAAAGGTTAAACTTCCTAACTAGATGAAATGTCTCTTGCAGTATTTATTTCCCTGTTTTATACTGAAGTAGCATTTGGTAGGGGGTTGCTTTTATTGGTGAGGATGTCAATGACAGCAGTTAATGTCATTAGAGATGATGCAACTGTGCCTCAGTAGGACCATGGTCCTTGCTGGTCAGAGAGGGAGAACATGAAAAGAGAAGAGATGGGGAATGACCTTGGAGAAGACTTACAAGTAACCTTAAAAATGTGTAAAGCTGCATTTTGATAAATTCAGTGGGTAGAATAATAATGCTGTATTTCCAAACACACATAGGAGTCAAAATGAATAGATTGAAAGGCAGAGATTCTCCCCCCAGCTGTGCAGGGATCATCAGACCATTATTGAGATGCTTATCCTCTGCAAAATGGTTTGTGTTGAAATTATTTTTTTAAGGGCATCATTTCTCTTAGAAAAACTTCATTACTAATTTGCCAATTGAATATCCCATAAGATATTGAAAGGCATTAGTGAATATAGAGTGAGGATTTTGATTTAAAAAACATGTGCATCCCCTGTTGTTCAATAATAATAGGGATGAATAACATCTACTTTAGGTTTTCAAATGTAATTTATGGTGATAAGACTTTTAGACAGGGGATGGATGAGTTGATGGATGATATACATATAGTTGAAACTCAGGTAATGATTGTGACATGTTTTGCATTAGGTTATGATAATCTGAAAACAATCAAAGTAATATTTTTTTAAAACTGCCAAGAAGGAGAGTGAATTAATAAACTCTGTTATAACAAGTGCTCTGATTCTCATAGTGTACATCTTCAGTTCTGGCTTGGCAGGTTTCCTGTCAAACAAAACATGACCAGTCAAATCTTCAGCGGGGTGGGGGAGGGGATGTATTTGCAAAATTTTAGAATTTGACATTTAATAACCTGTATATCATCTCTACAAAGAGCAATGATGACAGAAGAACATGAAAAAAGGTAGAGAAGTTAACTCCTGGTTTATCCACTGACTCATTTCTATTATTCCTTCAACTCTAAAGATACCTCAGCTCAGTTCTTCAGTGATACAGTCTCCTAATATCTTTAAATTTTCTTCATAGATTTTTCTTTACCACAACCATCATTAACCATTACATACTTATGTGCTTGATAAAGTGTACCTTTTTTTTCCTCTGTTCCCCCACGCTTCTGTGGGAAAAGCCTGTGGCTGCCCTTCAACCCTTCCCACCCTGGCCAGAAAACATACCCTAACCCTAAGAAAGATTTTTAAGTTCCCACAGTCAGCAAATACCATAGACGTGCACAACACCTGATGAGCTCATGGCATAGTATGGTGAGTTTCAATCAGCATGGCTGTTAGGAAAGAGGATAAGGAGAGAATAAACTGGCCCAACAAGTAGATGTTGTTCTAGATAGCAATTAGGTAGCACAGAGCACAGTATTCAAAAATTGTACCTAGCTAAGGTATACCTCAGGCTCCATTTGTTCCAGATGATTCAGTGTGGTAGAAAACACGTAGGAGCTGAAATAGAGAATTCAATCACAGGAAGAAGGGCTGGATAGGCTTAACAAGGTCCCAGGGGCCCCATATTCTAACTAGAGTTCAGGGTCAGGCTCTAACTTTAGCAGCTTATACTACTTTTAGAGTAAACTTGGTTTGCTTGGTTATAAGCAAACTGGGAAGAGTGTAAAATGAAAGTCCTTGGTGGATATTGAATGCTACAGCTGGAAAAGCAGTGTACAGAGAGATATGACTTTACAAGAGCTAATATTTATTAAAAACTTCTTTCCATGCTCTCCATATGAGAATGTAAGGGTTGGGTAGAGAAAGGCAGTATCTGTACTAAACTCTCTCCTGTCCCAGTGAAACCTTGAGTCTAGGTGGCAAGGTCATCTTTAGCATGGGAGGAATTGTTCCACACCCTGACCTTTTAAGGCCTAGACAAGATTCCTTTCCAGAAATTACATCTCTACAGTCACATAAGAAAAAGCTCTATAGGGCTCTACCCTCCCTACCAACGCTGGAGTCACTGGCTCAGAACTAGACATAGTCATTGCCCTTCTCTCACAAAGAAGGTCTTTTGAGGTAGACAGGAGAGTGCTCACTCCTGTTCTTTGGTCACAGTCCCCTTGACCATGGACCTTTGATAAAGATAATATCTTAGAAACGTTAGGTACTAAAATGTTATTTTTTCATGAGATCAAAAAGGTGCATCCACTATATGTTTATTGCAGTATTATTTACAACAGCCAAATATGGAAGCAACTCGAATGTCCACTGATAAAAAAGAATGAGATTTTGCCATTTGCAACAACATAGATGGACCTAGAGGGTATTATGCTAAGTGAAATAAGCCAGATGGAGAAAGACAAATGCTGTATGATTTCACTTACATGTGGACTCTAAAAAACAAAAGAAACAGACAAACAAAAGCAGAAACAAATCCATAAATAAAGAGAACAAACTGATAGTTGCCAGAGAAGAGGGATTTCAGGGGATGGGCAAAATGGATGAAGGGGAGTGGGAAGTCCAGGCTTCCAGTCATGGAATGTTAAAGTCATTGAGATGAATGGAATAGGGAGTATAGTCAATGGTATTGTAATAGCACTATATGGTGGCAGATGGTATCTACACTTGTGGTGAGGGTAGTATAACATACAGAGTTTGGGATCACTATGCCGTACACCTGAAATTAACGTAACTTTGCGTGTCAACTATACTTCAATTAAAAATAAAAACAATAACAAAAAATGTTTTCTATGAAACAACCACAGCTGCAATAATTTATAAATGTTAATCACATTAGTGATAGATACATAGTAGTTCGACCTCATCACTGGTATAGTAAGTTTATCAGATTGGACTAGGAATCTAACCTCCTTATAAAAATGGTTTCTTTCAAAGGAAACATGAGTTCTGAGTCTCAAACATATGACTTCAAAAGAGTCTTAGAATTATCTGTGTTTGTTACTTTTATTGATGTTAGTTTGTTTTGTTCCAAGGACCTCCATCAGACCTTTCAGTCCTCTGAATAAAAGTGCAAGTCCAAGGACATATGCTTGCAACCAGACTCACTCTGCACTCCCACATACAAGTACTTTACAGACAGTGAAAACGGCCTTGCCTCTCTCAATTTTAAACCCGTGAGACTAAAAGAAAAGAGAAAGGAAGGTATCAAGTCTGAGGCCTTTTATTCAACCCTATGACCTATGATAACGTAAAGAAATCCATTTTCTGTTTAGTGAGACCTCATTTCCTAAAAGATAAACCTCCCGTATATTGAAATGTCCTCTATCCCCCCAGGGCATATGAACCCCAAACTCGAGGGTGTTATTGCTGTGTATCCTTAGTATATGCTCTCTGGAAAGTCTCTTAACATTTCCGTGCCTGCCTTTGCCCTTCTGCAAATTAATCTTGTAATACCCATTTCGAAAGAGTGATAGGGAGCTTTTGACATGTGTAACAAGGACTTTGAGATCCTCAGATGAAAGAAGCCTCAGATGTACAAAAGCATTATCCTTGTTGGATGTGCATTTTCTCCTATGGTCTAACTGAGGGGAGGGATTAGGAGAGATTAATTGTGCATATGATCTGTCTAATCGGTTAAGGAGAGCGCAGAATGCTCATGACCTTCAGGAACACCAAATAAAACAATATGTGCCAAGGCAGTTTCCTGAGTTTAGTTTATTGTTTTAGCAGAGGTTAAGCTAGGGGAGAAATGGAAGTGCTTAAGTTTTGAGACAATACAATTGAGAAGGAGTGTGAAGGCAAAAGCTTTGCAAATGTGCACGCATATAATGTGAGTAAATACAGCAACCATGTTGGGCCTTAAGACAAAGATTTTTAAATGCCGTTTTTCTCCTTATGTGAGTGTGCTTTGTGATGTAAAGAAATACAGTAGTTCAGATCTCAATGCCCCCAAAAAATGGGTTAAGGAGAGAAGCCACTTGCTTTAATCTCCCTAGCCTCCTACATTCCTCAGTTATACTAAGATTCAATAACAGGTACTCAGTTCCTCTAGTCTATTGAGAGGGAAGTATTTCACAAATAGAAAGAACTTCCCTTGGAGAGAAAGCATGATTATTGTTACAAAGGTCAATAAAGTTAAAAATTGTTAATCACAAAGACTTTAAATTGCATTGTGAGTCCTGCCCTTCAGCTTTACAAGCTCTTTGTAAGTCCATCAACCAATCCTAAGGAGGAAAGTAATGTGCTTTCCTTGGCTTGGTGAATATTGCAAATGTAATTGCTTTTCTCTCCCATCTAATAACCTCATTGTCCTTTAACTTTTAATCATGCTTTACCTATTCGTTCACACATGTGATTTTAAATTAGGTTATATTATGTCAACACTAGGTCAGCAGGACACTCAGTTGGGGGCAGTAGATAAAGCACTCTTTTTTTGCTTCCTTTTTCATGTCTCAACTCATATGCTGCACACTTTATCTGACTTCTTGTTTTCTTATTCATTAAATACCTTAGGCTTTTGAGTCCTAAATATTGTCAAATCTTACACTTACTGCTCACAACTGTGTGTAAATCTTTTCTTTCATTTACTATAATTAGAATACCTTTGAATACAATATCATTAGAATACAATGTACAATGGTGTTTTACCAGACAAGGCAGAATACCTTGATG